>NC_045545.1:9764882-9964882 GCF_009769535.1 Thamnophis elegans | reverse complement strand
TTAGCGTGTGAATATTTTAACTAATTATGCATATTTTGAGGAAATTTAAATGCTTTAAGTCCCATGAAATGATATGATAGCTCAGAGGTGAGATCCAGTAAAGCCTGAATTTCTAAAGGCTAACAGTTTGGTGATAGCTATATTTTTTTGGACTGTGTTTACACAAAGAAACAAATTAGACAACTTTGTCATGGTTGGAGGCTGTTAATCTCAAATAAATGAATAAATGGGATAAGCCTTCTAACTCTAAGCTTATTTGTGTGTCATTAGTAAATTGTAAAAGTTACAATAGTTACTTATGCGAAAATTATCTCTTGAAACTGAATCTTAAAGTGAATTCAGACATAAACAAGTAGGATTCAGAAGGGTTTAGCTAGCATTTGATCATTGCTTGATTTATATCATCTAGATAGGAAATATATTGTATTGTATGCTACATTGATAATGGCCTTTGTTGATTTAGAAACAAAGATTGATTGATGATTGATTGATTGACTGACTGACTGATTCAATCCTAAAAAGGCAATTTTGTAAGGTTCTACTTTTTCCTGTTAATAAAAGACCTACTATCTTATCTATTTATATCATAAAACAATTTAATGAAATGTAGTCTGGGGGCCAGGTTGCAGCCATTCTGATGACTACATTTGTGTGACTCCGTAAATTTTCACCAATATCTTCAGGGCAGCTTCTGCTAAGTTTCCTTATGGCTGAACTTCCATTGATTAGGATACAACAAATCTTTTCATTCCCTCCACATAATAAAATAAATCAAGTTCTTATTATCTATTTCCCTCTGATCCACATTTTTGTAAATAATGCAAACAAATGTCCTTGGATAGACAAGCCCTGTTATGCATATTTATGCTAGTGTGACTTTATTTCAGTCCTACTGCGAATGGCAGTGACCATGGAGACAAGTTACTAAACTGGCATGAGGAGGTATTCATAACCCTCAAGTCATTAGAAACTGATTGAAACTGTTTTTTTTTCTCTTCTCATTAACTATGAAATGGTTAAATGGTACACAAGAGTGAGGCATGAGAGACAGATTTTATATATTTTGCATCAGATTTGGAGATGGCAAGGGCATCATTTAAACTACAAGTTGGGGAGCCATATGAATGCTTAAAAGTACTTTAATTCAATTTTAGACATTTTTTCAGTGTCGGTACAATGCCTGCACAAGGGAAGAAATGTATTATTTATTTATTTATAAATTTGTGTTTCTATTTGTAGATTGTAGAAGTTTATTATATGTCGCCCTTTTCCCTGGGGGGACTCAGGGTGGCTCACAACCCAAGGGGGAGGGGGAGACAAACTTTTAACATATAAGACAATACATAATTAAAAACACAACATTCATACCATTCGGGCGGGTTACAGTCTTAGCCCCAGGCCTGACGGGATAGCCAGATTCTGAGGGCTGTGCGGAAGGTCTGGAGGGTGGTGAGGGTACGAATCTCCACGGGGAGATCGTTCCATAGGGTCGGAGCTGCCACCGAGAAGGCTCTCCTCCACGTAGTTGCCAGTCGGCATTGACCGGCAGATGGAACTCGGAGGAGGCCTAATCGATGAGATCTAATAGGTCGCGTGGAGGTAATTGGCAGTAGGCGGTCTCTCAAGTACCCAGATCCACTACCATGTAGGGCTTTATGGGTGACAAGTAGCACCTTGAAGCGCACCCGGAAATCGACAGGTAGCCAGTGCAGCTCGCGGAGGATAGGTGTTATGTGGGTGAAGCGAGGTGCACCCATAATCGCTTGCGCGGCTGCATTCTGGACTAGCTGAAGTCGCCGAATACTCTTCAAGGGCAGCCGCATGTAGAGCACATTGCAGTACTCCAGCCTAGAGGTCACAAGGGCACGAGTGATTGTTGTGAGAGCCTCCCGGTTCAGGTAGGGGCGCAACTGGTGCACCAGGCGAACCTGGGCAAATGCCCCCCTGGTCACAGCTGACAAATGGTGTTCGAAAGTCAGCTTTGGGTCCAGGAGGACTCCCAAGTTGCGGACCCTGTCTGAGGGGTATAATGTTTGACCCCCCAGCCTGAGAGGTGGAATACTTGCCGAATTGGTGGGAGGGAAACACAACAGCCACTCGGTCTTATCTGGGTTGAGCACGAGTTTGTTAGCCCTCATCCAGTCCCTAACAGCTTCAAGTCCCTGGTTCATCACGTCCACCGCTTCATTGAGTTGGCACGGGGCGGACAGATACAACTGAGTATCGTCCGCATACTGGTGGTATTTTATCCCGTGCCGCCGAATGATCTCGCCCAGCGGTTTCATGTAGATGTTGAAAAGTAGGGGGGACAAGACCGAACCCTGCGGACCCCATGTGTTAGGGGCCTAGGGGTCGATCTCTGCCCTCCAACTAACACCGACTGCGACCTGTCCGAGAGGTAAGAGGAGAACCACTGCAAAACAGTGCCTCCCACCCCCACCTCCCGCAGTCGTCGCAGAAGGATACCATGGTCGATGGTATCGAAAGCCGCTGAGAGGTCAAGGAGAACCAGGATGGAGGCAAAGCCTCCATCCCTGGCTCTCCAGAGGTCATCGGTCAATGTGACAAAAGCAGTTTCTGTGCTGTAGCCAGGCCTGAAGCCGGACTGGAATGGGTCAAGATAGCATTTGAGATAAATGCTTTATTTCCTTTTCAAGTTGTAGTTATTTTATTTATATCATGTCTAATTTTCATTGAACAGTGTGTGTTCTGAGTACAATTGTGTTTAAGTAATCATATTATACATTTTAATTGTTATAATTCACCATCATATTAATAATATAATATCATAACATTAATATTTAACATTTAACATCATCTTCTTTAACAATTCTCCTCTTTATCATTTCCTCCAGTTGTATCTCCTCCTTCCAAATTCTATTATTTAGCCATTGATAAAATACGTCCCATATCAAAAAGTATTCCATTTCTTCTTTATCCTTAATAGAAAGTGTTAATCTATCCATTTCTGCACAGTCTAAGATTTTCTTAATCACATTCCCCTCATATGCTTTATTTCCTGAACAGTCAATGATAAGCATTTTAACCAGGTTAGCTGATTTTTTAAATGCCCTTGAAGAGCATTCGGAGACTTCAACTCGTCCAGAATGCAGCCGCGCGAGCGATTGTGGGTGCACCTCGGTACACCCACGTTACACCTATCCTCCGTGAGCTGCACTGGTTACCGATTGGTCTCCGGATACGCTTCAAGGTGCTAGTTGTCACTTATAAAGCCCTTCATGGTATTGGACCTGGGTACTTGAGAGACCGCCTGCTGCCAATTACCTCCCAAAGACCCATTAGATCACACAGGGTTGGCCTCCTCCGGGTTCTGTCTACCAGACAATGCCATCTGGCTACTACCTGGAGGAGGGCCTTCTCTGTGGCAGCTCCGGCCCTTTGGAACGAACTCCCCCGCAGAGATTCGGACCCTCACCTCTCTCCAGGCCTTCCGAAAAGCCGTTAAAAACCTGGCTGTGTCGGCAGGCCTGGGGTTGATGAGTTCCCTTCCCCCTCTCGACCTGTGTGGCTGTGTGGCTGTTGGCTATTTTAAATGCTTGTTTTGTACTTTGTGTTCCCTTTCCCCCTTGAGTTGTTCGCCGCCCTGAGTCCCGTTGGGAATAGGGCGGCATATAAATAAAACAAATCTCAATCTCTTAAATCTCTCTTTGTAATGCTTTTCTTTATTTTGGAAAGTTGAAAAATATCGCCCTATAAATGCATGTCAGTGGAAGCCATGGAAGTGAACAATGTGGACCTCTAATCTGATAGTAAGAGACCATTAAATGATACTTGGCCAAGAGCTTTATATAGTATTTTGTGTGGAGCATCATTTCACCTATGCCATGAAATCATATTACCTATCTACTGTATTTCAAGAATAAACACAACATCTGTGGCTCAGGCATACTAGTGCGTGAAAAGTCTAAATGAAGTCTTGCTAAAAATAGCTATGGAGAATTAAGTAATTAGCGTGATATTTCTTGGATTGGTGAAAAATCAAGTAGTTTTAGAACTGGATCAAAAGGGGAAATACTGATGAGCTCAAATAATAATAATAAATAGAATACAATGAATAAAAAACAAATGAAAATAATAGTAGGTCCTATTACAGGGTAGTCAACCTTTTTATACCTACCACCCCACTTTTGTATCTCTGTTAGTAGTAAATTTTCTAACCGCCCATCGGTTCCACAGTAATGGTGATTTTATGAAAACCTAATGAAAATGTTTTTAAATAATGCTATGACATTTTTTTTTAAAAAGTCAATTAAATTTTAAAAAAGGAAAGTGCTTCAGTATCGGACCAAAACCCCTACTGCCCACCATGAAAGCTGGAACGCCCACTAGTGGGCGGTAGGGACCAGGTTGACTACCACTGTCCTATTATATAAATGGTAGCTCAAATGTATTTATCTGGTTCATTTACACAATATTGGTCCTATCAATAGCAACTCAAGGGTGGGACAAGCACAAAGCCGATATGAGGACAATAACTCCTAGCATAGAAAGCAACATTATTATTTTTGTGCAGCTGAACCAGTCCACAATCCGTCCATGCGAGCCAAATAGATCTTAGAATATGTGGTTTTGTGAAATTAATAAGGAAAGAGATCCAGTAGACTTTCTAGGAGAAATGTGTTGGAAAGAGTAGTCTGTGACAAGGTACTATGGTATTGTCATCAACTTTTTGTGTAATCTTAATATACACAATCTGCCCTAAGAATGCAAAGACCAAAGTGAAGACAGATGAACAGTGAAAGCAACATAAAGAAGCTTTGGGAAAGGTAGAATTATGGCAAGTAAATAAAGATTTACTAAATGTTCATATCTTACATGGACTCATATGCACCTTCCAAAGACTTTGAAAACCCTAATCTACGCAAAGACAGCCTTCTGCGCTTCTTAAGGGTGGGATTCTCAACAAATTGCCTCTAGGTCTTTTGCAATGTATTTTTGCTTTGATGTATTGTATTCCGTGCAGTTTTAGAGTGTCAAAATAGGGCATTTCATTAATGTATGTCTATGGCCACCCAATAAATAGTAGGGATGGAGAAAGGAGTAGGGGTAATAAAGAATGACAAAACAGATTCTTGTTGTATGCAGCCTAATCCTATAATCTTTTTTATTTCTGCCAGTTGCTGCTGAACTGATTAGCAAAATATAAGCATCCCCCAGTGGGAGACATTTGATATAGGATACTAAGAATAATATAGGTAATAGAAGTCAACTGAACAGATGTGGTATAATAAATCTTTCCTAGCCCTTCAGGTCATATGCTCACTTCCCTGATTAAACTATTAACAATTTTTTAAATTATGACCACAATAAACAGTTTTTTAGTTTAGTTTAGTTTTAGTTTTAAAAAAAGAAGGAAATCATTTTCAATATAGTAAAACAAATATTACACTATAATTATTATGCTATTGTTTGTGTGTTGTATTACCTCAGAAGCTTGTTAACCAGATTAAGCCAAAACCATAAGCAGTGATCGCTTGCATTTGTTGATTTAGCAAATGTAGACATCAATCTGTTCTTGCAATAATATGTTTGCATATGAATAATAAAGGTCTCCCTACAAAACTCATGAACAATTTTTTTTAAAATCAAAGCTCTCTCATAAAATGAAGTTTTTAGTTAAAGGAGAGGTTTGTATTATACTATGCCCGCCACATTCTTTCACTTAATTGAATGCCCTAACGTTATTCGTCTTTATGGTTTCCATTCCTGTCTTCAGTGTTTCTGAATGCTAGCTTTGTATGATAAAACCTTGGCTATACTCTTAGATCATTCTGTACATTTCCCTTTAACAGAGCCTTTTGAAAACATGTAACCTATGCAAAGCTGTGGATTTTAACCTAATTGATATTGGGTTAAAAGAAGCAGATCACTTAAGAAAGATACACATCAGTGGTGGGTTTCAAAAATTGTTCGAACCTACTCTGTGGGTGTGGCCGCCTTTGTGGGAGTGGCTTACCACCCATGTGACTGGGTGGGAGTGGCTTGCCACCCATGTGACTGGATATGAAGATGCCAACGACACTTGTCAGAACCACCTTAAATTACCTCACACACAGCACTGGCATGCATAAGAATATGATGTAAACTTGTTTTTTAAAAGGCATCTTTGGTTTGCGTTAAATAACTTCAACACACACAATGTTCTGATTGCACCACAAACACAGTAGTCATCCTTACCTTTCACAGAGGCACTGAGTTTTATAAATATGAGCATGATAGTGTAGAATAATCATATCCAAGGACCAGTGGGGGTTTCAAAATTTTTTGGAACCTCTTCTGTAGGTGTGGCCTGCTTTCCTCCTCTTCTAACCGGTTCGGTAGATTTGACGAACCGGTTCTACCGAATAGGTGCGAACTGGTAGGAACCACCTCTGATACACATCCACAGCAACTAGTAGCTTGGAGTTAGGAAGACTGGTCCAAAGTAACCAAGTAGATTTCTTAACTGAATGGAGATTCCGGAACCCCAGATTTCCAGCAATTAGGTGATCATCCAAATTGTAATGGTAACTGAAGTAAATCATCTCCCTAAAAGTAAAGTAATCTAGGTGTATTTGAAGAATGCTCTATTTTATGTAGCTATTTTTTCTTATATATGCTGTTGCAGCATGGGGCTTCGTTGTAGGGAAAAAGCATTCATATTGCTATATGCACAAAAGCAATTTCTTCTTAATTTGATGCAGGATTTTACAAGTTTCATGTCCTGGTTTAAGAAGTTTCAATCCATGGTTTATAGAGAGTTCAAACAAGCCTAAACCATGTTGTTGCAGATTTGCTAAACTACCTATGAATGAAAGGGGAGTAAATAATTTGCTACAGGAAAAGTTTAGGAAGGAGCATTGGTGAACCATGGTTAACAGGTAGTTTACTGCAGCTCAACTCTTGGAAATTTCACTGCATCACTGCAAAAATATCTCTGTCATATGTTCTTTTATACCACTCCTAGTGAGTCCCGATTGTTTTTATATAGGTGAAATAAGTTCTGGGAACCTCATCCAAGGCAACCATAAGCTATTTAAATTCTGGCAAATCTCAGTGAAATTCTACCCTCCAAATTGCCTGTTGTAGATTAAATATAGCTTTGGAACAACCTTATGGTTCCATGTAGAATTTTAAAATTCTTTATTTGAAGAAAATAGGGCAATCATATTAGTAGTCAGAATCTTTCAACCTTACTTTTATTCAGCTGAATAACATTTTTGTTTTAAAAAATACATATTTTGGTAGGCATCTTCTTCCTGCTATATTTTTAAAAAAATTAGGGAACTTTTTTTTAGTTTTTCATTTATTATAGAACCCATTTTAAGAACCGTAAAATCTTTCCTACAAATTTTAATCACATCAAGCTATCTTGAGAACTTTAGAACAGTAAAGTAGGATATTGTACTATTTTTATTATTAAAAATAAAAAATGGTGGTGGGTAAATAAAACAGGACCTGTAAAGACCGTGACCCGTCAAAAGCGCGAATGTCATAAGCGCGCTGACAACACCGCGGTGCTAAAACCGCGATTTCAAAGTGCGCCGACAACAGCGCGCCGACCAAAGCGCGATTTCATTTAAGGTAAGATTTACAGTTAGGTTTAGGGTTAGGTTTAGGGTGTTTTTTAGGGTTAGGTTTAGGGTTAGGTTTAGGGTTTGGTTGAGGGTTAGGTTGAGGGTTAGGTTGAGGGTTAGGTTGAGGGTTAGATTGAGGGTTACGTTACAGCGCGCTTCTGTCGGCGCGCTTTTGTCGGCGCGCTTTAGAGCTAATTAGTCGTAATTCGTCATGTAGTTTTGTCACCGCGTGTCAGCTTCTGCCTTGCTGTTGCTTCAGCTGCCATGAAACGGGGAGGGAGGGCTGGTATTTGAGAGGGGTTAATTGATGTGCTGGAGGAATGTTCTAGGATGTACAAGATGCTTGGATAGCGCATGCGTGAGTGCTTCCCGCCTAGACCAACGGCCTCGACATTCCATCTTCGTGATGTTTTTGAAGTTATCTCACACCTGACATTTGAAGGACTTATGATTGGCCTGAAGCTATGATCCTAAGGGGTGGGGAATGGACTATTCTATATATCAATCGCTTTCGCGCTAATTAAGTAGACTTTGCTTCGCAACTGCTCGCTTACCATTTATAATTAGTAAAAGTACTTTTGATTTCCAACCCATGGAATCTCTTAGTCTTTCTTTCCTAATTATGTAATGGAGTGATGCTGACACCGCGCTTTAGACACCGCGGTTTAGTCAGGCGCGCTTTTGTTGTGCGCGCATTTGTGGTGGAACCGTAAAGACATCTATTATATAATTTGTGATGTTTAATATATATTCAATTGCTTTTCTGATTAAAAATCTTTAAGAGCTCTTGTTTTTCCATTTCTCCTGCAGAGGTACTATTGGTACTATCTTTGCTTCCTTTTGCCACAGTCTTTCTACTTCTGTTTGCAGGCCTTTGTATTCTGTTCTACTGCGTTAGGTACTTCCACATTCACTATCAAGACCTTTTTTTTGTCTTTCTTATTGACAATTGTTAATTAGCATTTGCAATAGCAGTTAGACTTATATACCATTCATGGGGCTTTCAGCCCACTCTAAGTGGTTTACAGAGTCAGCATATTGCCCCCAACAACAATCCGGGCCTCATTTTACCCCCTCGGAAGGATGGAAGGCTGAGTCAACCCTGAGCTGGTGAGATTTGAACAGCCGAACTGCAGAACTGCAGTCAGCTGAAGTAGCCTGCAGTGCTGCATTTAACCACTGCGCCACCTCGGCTCTCTGGAATGTTAAATGACAGGTACCTACCTATGTGTTTGAATTCTAAAGTTCCAGAGCACTTTAGCTTCTTCATATTTTATTCCTTTTTTTTTCTTTTTTCTTTGGTGGTTCCATCAGTTCTTACTCACAGGCAAGTGGTATTTCTTGTAGATCTTCCAATACACCATTGTTGCTACTTTGTCATGCCATTGCTTGTAGTTATTCTGTTTAATCTTTTTGTAACAGTTAATTGGATGACCCATTCTTCGGTTTTTTGCAGATGTGGCATTTGCTGTGTTGGTATCTTCTCAGTTCTGGCTTTGTATGCAAGATCAAGTTCTTAAAACTTGCTCTTGTACAGCCAGAATTAGTCCCTCTATCTCTTTTTCCAATTTCAATTTATTGGTATTTGTGTGCCGCCCACTCCCAGGGGACTCTGGGCGCTTACAGACAAACTAGGGAATTAAAAGTTAAAAATAGAAATATAATCATTTTAAAAATACACAACATACATACACTTAAAATGGGGCTGGATGCTGATCAACAGCCCCAGGCCTGCCGGAACAGCCAAGTCTTAGTGGCTTTATGGAAGGCCGGAAGAGTAGTGAGGGTCCGGATCTCTACGGGGAGATCATTCCATAGGGCCGGGGCAGCAACAGAGAAGGCCCTCCCCGGGGGGTCGCCAGCCACCATTGACCTGCCAATGGTACCCGGAGGAGGCCCAATCTGTGTGATCTAATGGTCTTTGGGAGGTAAATGGCAGGAGGCGGTCTCTCAGGTAGTCAGGTCCTAAACCATGTAGGGCTTTAAAAGTAACGACTAGCACCTTCAACTTTCCTGTCATGTTTTGTTGTATAATAAAACCTTAAACCAGTAATGTCCACTATAACACTGGGGAAGGTCTATCTTCCGACATGGAAGTTTATTACAATTCATTCACTCTGAGTCCAACCTACTTTACACAGTTGCTGCTATGAGGGAAAATGAAATATTCCCCTTAGCTCCTGAAGGAAGAACAAAGTAGAAATATGAATGAATGGATGGATAGATGGATGGATGGATGACAAAATACTGGTAGCCATGGTAATATGGAAAACCATACGAAATAATAAATGTCAGCAAAAAGTGTTACTTCAAAGCACAAAAGACATATTTGTTTTAGATGTGTAACCCTTGGTCCTAGTCTCTTGATCTTAGTTATTCAGTTTGAATTTTCAATGGCTATGAAAAAGTGGGCATTTTTTTTTTTTTACTAGGAAATATACGATAATTCACACATTTAAAAAAATCTTCACATAATGCACACCATTTTCCCAGAGAATGCACATCATTACTATACAATACACTTATGTGCATCTGTGTTTCTTTATTGTTCGTGTGTGTGAATCTCCAAAACCTTTCAGCTACATTAAATGGGCAGTGCATTAGAGAAGTGGGATAAATCAGAATTTGATCAGGAGTATCAATTTTCATCCGTTTTCCGTCGTCACTGACATTTTTGCAGACTAATGATATTCCGTTGTCTCTGTTATGAGGGCTAATACATGACACTTGCTAAGGAACTGAATAAGAATGAGAAGAATGTGCTATTGATATTTTGGTTGTGAATAGCCTGAGTAGAAGTGGCAGCAATTTCCTTTCTCGGTTTTCTAGGTTATCTTTTTCTTTTTTTCAGTCTTCTAGGTTATTACAGCTTATTATATCTGTGGAGCAATATTTCCCTTCCTCCTTTGATGACACTTTTCTTACTTCAGCAGGTTGATGAGCATATAAATATGCATGCCCGATTCCAAATAACCACTTTAGGCAATCCCCAAGGCCTGAACATGTTTCCCTTTCTTATTTATTTTGGATAACTACATTGACATTTTCTATAAAGTGGGTTAAAAGACTGGTGTTAACAATAAAGCATCTTCTAAATTCCCATTCATTCCAAAAAAAAAAAAAGCACCCTCTGGAATGCCATCTGTCTATTCATTTGTGCCCATGCCTTGTGTTTTTCACTGGTTTTACTTACTTTGGTGCAAAAATTTGCTATACCTGAAAGCACTGCTACGCAGTACATCTGTCAGGCCTGCAATTATATTCCTTTTAGCATTTTGGCCTGCCACACTTTCTCTTATTTCATTACGCTGTTTCAATAGTATAGTTGATGGGAGGGGGGAATAGAAAGGAGTAGGATTGTGGAATGTATGTTATCATTCTTTTCTAGAAGCCAAGGTCATCTTTGGTCTCCGCACTTTTACACCTGACCGGAAGCAGCTGGGTGAAGACACCAGCGTGGAAGAAGAAGATTGGACCATGTGATGGATTGTGGGTGTGGGGACAAGATCATGAACTTTTAACTGGGTGGAATTCTGATGTAATTTCCAGAATTGGGATCCATAGCAATGTGCTAAGATGTCTGCTTTATTAAATTGGAACTTTAAGGATCGTTTTGCCTTGGACTCTGATTTAATTCTACATATACTTGGAACGCTGACAACATCATTGCTAGGATATCTGTAAATTGGTCACCCCTGTTTTGATAGAAAATGCTTAACTTTCTTATCTCCAAGAGAAACCACCTGGGCATTTAGCATGGTATGTTTTTTATGTATGCAAACTGGTACTTATTTGGAGTACTGAAACCGGGGGTGAGTTCCAGCAGGCGCTACTGCCGGGTCGCTTGTCTGTGTGCCGCATGCGCATGCACACTTGATGTGCGCTTGGCACGCATGCACATTGTAATTAAAATTGTTCTGCGCATGCGCAGAACAAAAAACAAGATGGCAGCGCCTACAGCACTGCCCGAAGAACCAGTTCAGGGACGTGGCAGGCCTGGGCTGCTGCTGGTTCCAGTGACCCAATTCGCCAAACTACCATCTGGCCGAACCGGTCCAAATGGGTAGGAACCCACCACTAACTGAAACATACTTTCCCACTGAGGCTTCTTGATTCTTTTAAGCTGGCATGTTGATGTAGCCACTGTCTTGTCCTTATACCATCCTCCAAATGGTGTGCGGATTTTAATTGTTGCAGTCGTTCTTACAGTGGAAATGATTACGAATGTTTGGAAACTGGTTGTAAAGCATCCTTTCTGAGATCATCCTTCATTTGAACCATCATTAAACTAACAGCTGTAAGTCAAGGAATAGCTGTACTCAAGTTGATTCCTTCTATTTTTATAGTTACCTGAAACAAATATATGTAATCTTCTAAAAAAAAAATCTAACATTTTTAACACCTACTTATGATTAATTCAAACGTGTTACTTTTTAGTTCCCTTACATTGGTTCAATAATCCTAGGAGCTTTTGCTTGATTTCTTCTCCATCGTCCATTTTTCCATTTATATATTGTTTGATACAATGAATTGCTGAATCATGATCCCTGGAGAATAAATAATTAGGATCAATGCCAATCTGGCTAATGTTTTGAGTCACCTGTTTGAACCGTACATAGTATCTACAAAGGATTCATTTGGGATTTCCTGAAGCAATCTTTCTTGTTTTTTAAAAAAACATATACTGTAATCAAAACTTAATACTGCTTAATGTATCAAATGGCAGTAGCCAAGAATTAACAGCCAAAGTCCAAACACCATGTTTACTTATAAAATTTGGAAATAATTATAAATATATATCCTCCACTTCCAGTTTGTCCATTGGGCCATTTTTAGTCCTCTGGAGTTTTCAGGGAAGCCTCCGGAAGGCCCCTGAAAGCTCCGGGGGGCTTAAACCGATCCTACTTCCGGTTTGTGACTTCCGGTTTGCTCGCAGTGTTGTTTTTCGTCCTCCGAAGCCTTCCAGAAGACCCCTGAAGGTTCCAGAGGGTTTAAACGGGCCTATGAACAAACCGGAAGTCCATTCCCGAACTTCCAGTTTGCCCTTAGGGCTGGTTTTTTATGCTCTGGAGGCTTCAGAGAAGCTTCTGAGGGCCTCCAGGGAGAGGGGGAAGCTGTTTTCGTCCTCCCCAGGGTCCTATAAAGCCTCTGGAGCCTGGGGAGGGTGAAAAATGGCCTCAAAAGAAGACCAAAGTCACCCGGCCACTGTGCGCACGCGCGCTGGCCAGCTGACGGGGCAACGCCTCACGTGCCCTGACAAATGGCTGCACGTGTGCCATAGGTTCGCCTCCCTGCCATATAGCATATCAGAGAGCAATAATTTGGCTTTTGAAAGTAGTTACTAAAATATAAGCTACTGAAATATTTAGAGAGGTGAAGGATATATTTATAATTATTTCCAAATTTTATAAGTAAACATGGTGTTTGGAGTTTGGCTGATAATTCTTGGCTACTGCCATTTGATAAATTAAGCAGTAACATTAAGTTTTGATTACCAGTCAGTATGTTGTTTTTTTTTTAAAGCATGTAAAAAATGGGGGGAGCGCTGTCATGCGCGCATGCGGGCTGGGGTTTCGTGCATTGCATTATAGGTCCAGCACACCCGCGCACGACCCCCATGCGCTCCTCCCGCTTATGGCACGCGAGCCAAAAAAGGTTTGCTATCGCTGCTATATGGTATATTTCAAAAAAAATCCCCATCTCTCAAATTTTGTCCCTATAATGGTACTGATGTGGAAATGATATATCATATTTTATTGTATTGTGAATTTTATAACAGTCTTTGGGAGGAATTTAGCTGGCTACATTAGCTATTTTAAAATCTCAACCAGGAAGAAATACTGCAGTATGTAAATAATATATAATATATATATATATATATATCTATATAATATCTTGCAGATGAAAATCCTAAAATAGCAGCAGATTTTTAACTATTGCTATAAAAGCAAGGCTCTCAGTAACAAATCAATAAGCTGGGGTTTTATGCATATTCTGTAACATGTGTTAAATATTTTAGTTATTAGAATGTTTTATTCAATGTCAAGTTTAAATTATGCTTGTAACTTTCATTTGGGCCTCTGGGCTGTAAATAAAATTGATATTTCATTTGCTTTCATGCCCTACCATTCACCTCTTCAACTTTTCCAGTATACAGCAACACATACTATATTCTTTCTACTGTAGTGCCCTTTTATTTGGCAAACAAGTTAGATCCCCAATTTTTTTTTTTCTACCTTTGTAATTCAGTAAAGAGTGTATCCATTTGTGCATTGGAGCCATAACTATACAGGTAAATATTTGATCAAAGTATTCCTCATTCTGGTAAGTATTCGCCACTTCCTGAATCACACCAGATTAAAATGTCATACTTTCTTATTATACAGCATATGAAATGCGTATAGGCTATGCAATATTGTTAAAATGCCTAAGCTAAGCAAATTGTCACACATGACATATTGTTTTGTATTGTATTGTATTTATTAGTTTTGTATGCCGCCCACTCTCGGAAGACTCTGGGCGGCTTACAATAAAAAAGGGAGGGGGAATATATAAGACAATACAACATTTAAAATTACAGCAACATTCATACTTCAACAGCCCCAGGCCTGCCGGAACAGCCAGGTCTTAATAGCTTACGGAAGGCCGGAAGGGTAGTAAGGGTCCGGATCTCCATGGGAAGATCATTCCAGAGGGCCGGAGCTGCAACAGAGAAGGCCCTCCCCCGGGGGGGGGGGGGTCGTCAGCTGGCATTGGCTGGCAGATGGAATCCAAAGAAGGCCTAGTTGTGCGATCTAATCAGTCTTTGGGAGGTAATTGGCAGGAGGCGGCCTTGTAGTTAGAGAGGTTCTTTCCCTTCTAAAGTGGCCCCTGTCAGAATATTCATGTGAGCAATGAAAATGGCCAGGATGCAGCTGTTTCAGAACACCAATGCAGCTGTAATGAATTTCACAAAAGCTGCATGTGCAGATAGGCCTCCATTCTTATTAGATGGGAATTTGCAGACCTAGGTTGCTGGAGGTTTATTATTCATGCAAATATACCCTGTAGATGCACACAGTATGTGTCTTTGAATGTTTATGGTTAATTATTAAGCTTTAAAAAATTACAGAATTAAAAAAAAACAACACGGAACTTTTGCTAAACAGACGACTCAGACCAACAGCAAGGCATAAATGATTCTTGAACATTTTGGTTAGCCAGTGCTACTTTTGAGTGTGTATCACACATTGCCGTACTAAGAAACTTGATGTTTTTTTTGCAAATTATTACTGTATGCATACGGTAAAGTTATAATAAATGGATAACATAGATGGGTCACTCGGTTCCACCACAAAACTGCGAAGCCCTTATCCGCGCCGACATAAGTGCGGAGGGCAAATCCACGCCGTCCGAAGCGCTAAGGAAAAAGGCGACCCTACCGCGATGACATAATCGCGGAGGGCAAATCCGCGCCTTCCGAAGCACTCAGCACCCTAAACCTAACCCTAAACCTAACCCTAACCCTAACCCTAAACCCTAACCTAACCCTAACCCTAAACCTAAACCTAAACCTAACCCTAAAGCAAACCCTAAACCTAATCCTAACCCTTACCTTAATTTAAATCGGCTTTCTGCCGCCGCGCTGTTTTAAAGCGCCCTTCTGTTGCCGCGCTGTTGTCGCGGCGGTGATGATGTCGCGGTGATGACGTCGCGGCTTTAGCGACGCGATTTTATCACCGCTATTTTGACAAGCGCGGTTTTGTCGTGCCACGGGGTCACTCATACTTCAAAGAAATGGTACTGTACTTGCTGTTGCTGCTACAGTTGCAGTGTCCTTGTGGTCACCATAACATTGTTATTCGCTATTCCAGCAAGGAATTCTGCTTTATTTTGCCCTCCTAATCAGCTTGTGAGAAAGGGAACCTAATGAGTTAACCCAAAAGTCTAATGGTAGACTAATTTAATCTCTGGTTCTTCAATCCGCTACTGAATTTAATGCACTGCTCTGCTTCTTATTGAAATATTAACTAGAAAACAGATAAAGAGAAAATGAATTTACTTAGTCATTTAAGCGAATGTTCAAATTGCTAAGGATTTAAGCAATGATCTTTTCTTTTTGAGGCACTTTGAGGTAACTGTAAAGTCAAGAATGTATAAAAATGGTAAGAAAGAGAATTAAACTAGCACAAAAGTTTCTAGATCTTATCTTTCACCTTGCCTGGGACATTTTATCATGCTGAATTGTGATGTTTCTAATGAACCTTGCATGTTCACATAATATCTGTCAGCTGTTATCAGCTGAGGCAACTTTTCTTGTTCAGCAATGGTTCAACCACAAAACACATTGAATCATTTTTCCCCCAAATGGAGTTCTATAGGTATTCTGAAGTTTTAGGGTGAATCAGCTTCCCATTAGTGGATTATCTAGCCCCACCCAATAATCCTGCCTCCCAGTGTAGAGAACCACAAAGGTAACCTTGGACAAACTGCAATCGCAGTTAGAAAAACATGGCTGAATTCCAGGGCAAGGGGAGGAACCACGAGAAAGAAGCTCAGACTAACACTATCTTAACTGTCCATAATGGAATAAAATGAAGGGGCCTTAGAGATCTTTAGTCCAACTTTTTGCTCAAGCAGGAAACCCTTTAACATTGCAGAGAAATGGTTGTTCAATTGAGATTGGACAACCATTTGTCCCTGGAGCACCCACAACTTCTGGAAGCAAGTCATTCCACTGATTAATTGTTCTAACTGTCAGGAAATTTCTCCTTAGTTCTTGATGGGTTCTCTCCTTGATTAGTTTCCACTCATTGCTTCTTGTCCTGCCTTCAGGTGCCTTGGAGGTTAGGTTAACCCTCTCTTCCTTATGTTATCATGTTCCAGGTTCTGTTACTTCAGCCCATATCAGTAGATGTCAGCCTTCAAAGATAGACACTGACAGGAAACACAACTAGATGAGCTAGTTCTACTTTTTGTAAGACTACCTTGACAGAATCTTGCAAGTTTTGAAAATACAAATCTCTTACTGTCTCCTTTTACAGCCTGATAAGTTAGAGAGGTTTCTTTCTCTGCTCTTTATGCAGCTCCAGGCTCTAACCCCTCCTTATCTAATCATTCCTTAGCAGCCTCTCTCTCTCCTCGTCTCTCGAGGACACTCCCACATATCGTTATGATAAAATAACTTTTCACTTATCCTTGTGTAGTTTGTTTCCTGAGATGACCTACTTTGAAAGATTGATCCAGCTCATGGATTTCCCTCTCCAATTCCTGCAGAGATCGGGACACTGTAGCTTCAGGCTTCCTTCCTGTTTTATAAAAAAAATGAGCAGGAGGATGGTGACTTGACAACCCTGATTGCAAACTCTCAGATATTTTACACACACATCAGGGATGGGTTTACCGGTCCGCAGCAGTCCGCGCGGACCGGTTGGTCGGTGAACCCGGAAGTAAGTAACGCCGAAGGGCCCACCCGCCCGCCCGTGCTCCTTACGGTCTTTGAAGGCTTCTGCGTTTCCACGCAGGTGCATGGCACATACAGCGCCTGCTGCTGGAGCATCGCGCAGGCGCTAAGATGCATGCGTGAACTGTGCACGAGGACGCCGCCGGCCCACCACTGACACACATGCTATATTAGTTAAATGCCTTCCTGCCTACTAGTGTACAATTGAAGGATGCCTCATATTCAGTGGTGAAATTCAAAAAATTTTACTACCAGTTCTGTGGGCATGGCTTGGTAGGCGTGACAGGGGAAGGATACTACAAAATCTCCATTCCCATCCCACTCTAGGGGAAGGATACTGCAAAATCCCCATTCCCTACCCACTCCTGGGGGAAGGATTGCAAATCTCCATTCTCTCCCCACTCCTGGGGCCAACCAAAGATGATATTTGTGGGTTCTCTGAACTACTCAAAATTTCCACTACCGGTTCTCCAGAATCTGTCAGAACCTGCTGAATTTCACCCCTGCTCATATGACATTTTCTTTGTTGTTGAGGTTAGCCATTCTGATGTAATGGTTAAGGCATCAGAATAGAAACCAGAAGGTCATGAGTTCCAGTCCCATCTTAGGCAAGATGTCAGCTGGGTGACTGAGGGAAAAGGAGTGGCAGAATCTGAAGGCAGAGTTAAAAGCGTGATCAGCCTAGAATCGCTATGTAGCCACAGCCGAATTAAGTCCAGCCTCCCTTGAATTCTGTGGATCCTTCTCTAACTCCAAGCAGATTCTAAGTGTTAGTTGAGAATATTCCTGTGCATAGACTCTTCAGTGATAAAACAGTTTAATTGAACCTACACTTGTGGATCTAGTTGTTCATGGCTAACAGTGACCTTGGGTCGGTCACAGGAAGGGACAACGGCAAACCACTTCTGAAACTTTGCCAAGAAAACACCAGGTTCAACAATGACTTGTGAGTTAGTAGTCAGGGTGCTGTAGGAGATGAAGACTCACAGGACCACCCTATGAAGAATCACAGGACCTTCCCCCCTCCCCTTAAAAGTAGAAGAGGTTTTTCACAAAAATAAATGACCTCTACTTGCACAACTAGAAAGAAAGGAAAATCTAACATACCTGCCAATGAGTGCTTATGGAATTGACCCACCAATCAGGGATTTAAAACACTCATTTACTAATGAGCTGCCAATTGCTATAATTTGTTTCAGGCCATCCAAGCTACTACCGTTTCCTCTCTTTTATTCTTTGTTTGGAATTAGTTTTTTCTCATTTTCAGTTACCATGAAAAGAAGGCAAGCAGTGTTGGCTTCATTTTATTTTTCTGTGTAAATATAGACAGAGAATGGATGGGGGAAAGAATCAGAAGGTAATTAATACCTGGAATGGGATTTTTATAACATAAACACATCCAGTTGTTTCCCTTGTGATACAGATAGTGCTTGCTTGATAACAGTATTTGGATTTGAATTTCTATCACTGAGACAATACCACGTGACCATATCACTTAACAATAGCAATAGCAGTCCTCTCTCATTAAGTAAGGGTCACAAGTTGTTAAACAGGACCTCACATGACTTTAGACTCCCTACTGGTTTCCCACAAGCAAAGTCATGGGAAGCTGGCAGTTGCAAGTTGCAGTTCAAATAGACCAGATTATTGATATATACAGTATATATATTTTTCCATCAAGTTGTCTAATACATCTAAAATATTATTGTCAGGCCTGCATTTATATTCCTTTTATAATTTTGGCCTGCCACACTTTCTCTAATTTCATTATGCTGTTTCTTTAAGTATAGTCAATGGGAGTGGGGAATAGAAGGAATAGGATTTTGGAATGTATTGTTTTTCATTCTTTACTAGAAGCAAGGTCATCCTTTGTCTCCACACCAGTACACCTGACCAGAAGAAGCTGGGCATGGATGCCAGCGTGGAAGAAGGAGAGACCATGTGATGGACTGTGGGTGTGGGACAAGATCATGAACTTTTAACTGGGTGGGATTCTGATGTAACTTCCAGAGTGCCAACATGCCTGTTTTATTAAATTAGAACTTTAAGCATAGTTTGCCTTCGACTCTGATTTAATTCTACATGGTATTTGGAATGCTGACAATTATTTCAGTTACATTTAATTCTAGAATTTATAATTCTGTTTCATGTGTATCTATGATCTCAGTACAAACTTTCTGAAATGTAAACTAGGTCTATGTAAATAAGACAAAAAAAACACCTAATATAAATTGGAAAATAATCTGCTTCATTTTATGATTTGAATTTATGTAGAAAATTTATCCCACTCAACCATTCAGATTGGTCAATCAGATCCAGTCACAGTATTTCCACAACCATGTTAGAAATATTAGAATACATATTGACATTTTTACTCGTGCAGATACGCTTTTTGTACTTTTTAAACTTTGTTCTCCTCTAAAAACCAAGATCTCTGGCACTCTTTTTAATTTAGTAGTAAAACTAAAAAGGAATTGGAGACAGTATTTAATTTCTAAAAGAGAATTGCCAGGGGATGGGGAACTGGACAATTGCCATCTCTTCTATAAATTTTTCCTTTTCATATTAGGCCGTGCATGTGTGTGAGAAAAAGTAAATAATGTGGTGGTAAGGCACCACTTACTCATTGAAAAAAGAAGTTATTTTACTATATTGTTGGCAAATAATTTTGCAGTTGCAGGAGTCAACAGGACACGGAGAAAAATAGATTTCTCTCAGAATTATACTAGCACGTTGGTGACTAGTGGTCCAGCTCTCAGTCCTAGGACCTGTGTTCTGGAGAAGCAAGACGTTTACTTGTATTTGTTTGCAATTTATTAACGTTATTTGGGGCTTCATGGAGTTCGGACATCCTAATATAAGCCACCTTATAGAAGAGACATGGTGGCTCAGGTGCTAAGAAGCTGAGCTTGTCGATCAAAGTCGGCAGTGAGAATCCCTAGTGCCACGTAACGGAGTGAGCTCCTGTTACTTGTCCCAGCTTCTGCTGACCCTAGCAGTTTTCGAAAGCATATAAAAATTGGTTTATTGGTTTGGTTTGGTTTCTTAGCATTTTAGGCCGCCCTTTTCCCTGAGGGACTCAGGGCGGCTCACAGAAAACCAGGGAGAGGGGAATACAATATTAAGACAACAACATATATAAAAAGTAGCAACATTCATTCATCATTCGGGCGGGGTAGCAATTCTTATCCCCAGGCCTGACGGGCGAGCCAGTTCTTCAAGGCTATGCGGAAGGCCTGGACGGTGGAGAGGGTACGAATCTCCACGGGGAGCTCGTTCCAAGGGTCGGGCTACTGCTGAGAAGGCCCTCCTCCTTGTAGTTGCCAGCCGACACTGGCTGGCCGATGGAATGCGGAGGAGGCCTAATCTATGGGATCTTATAGGTCGTAGGGAGGTAATTGGCAGAAGGCGGTCTCTCAAGTATCCAGATCCACTGCCATGTAGAGCTTTATGGGTGATTAATAGCACCTTGAAGCGCAAGTAGAAAATGCAAGTAGAAAAATAGAAACCACTTTGGTGGGAAGGTAACAGCGTTCCATGCGCCTTCGGCGTTTAGTCATGCCGACCACACGACCAGGGAGACGTCTTTGCAAAACCCTGGTTCTTCGGTTTGAAACTGAGATGAGCATCGCCCCCTAGAGTCAGGAACTACTAGCAGATATGTACGAGGGAACCTTTACCTTTATAGAAGAGAAATGTAGCTCAGAGTTAATTCAAGTATGGAATTCTCTAAGCTCAGAGAACACCAAGGATTCTGTAAACTATCCTTTCCCCAGGTTTAAATCTACTAATCCCTTGTCTATATTTCCTATTCTTTTCCTGCTTTATTTTTTAGTTTGGTTAGAACACGTTTTTATTTTATTTTGGGGGTTTTGAGAACTTCTTTTACATATAAATACGAATAATAAAATAGACATTGAAGATTTTAATATAGTTTATCAGTGGTTGTCAGACGACTTGACAGCCTCATTACCAAATTATAAAAAAATAAAACGCATGTAATTAGTACTCCAGAGCCATTATTGACTGAAAGGCATCTGATTATCTGAAGGCTGTCCCAGAAAGGTAGGGCTTCAAGATTTCTATTTCTGTCTTTAAAGAGTATAAGTTGATCTCTTTTTTTCCCATTTAGCTTTTTGTCATCCTGAACTTTTCATCCAAGGAAATGAGTATTCAGAAAAGCTTTGACCCTGTCAAAAAATTGCTGGGAGGTTATTTTGTGGACAGGTGGGTGGAAGAGTAGTTAAATATCACCCTGCCAGCTAATTTAGGAAAAGGTTAATGTATATATCTCCGAACTTCCGATTTATATCAGGGCCGGAGTTTTTTTAAAAAATCTTCCATGAAATGACTTGTGAATCATTTTTTGGGGATATTTTTTTTTTAATCACACAATTGACACTCTTATGCTGGACAGTTCTGTAATACGCAAAGCTAGCTAAAGGACTGAAGGAATCCCAAGCAAGATGCCCTTCAGGGACCATGTCTACTTTGGGGGAAATCCCCATCATTCTGAGCTTAATTTCACAATTTATAGCACTGGGGGGGGGATTAAAATGGCAATTGATGGCTGATCACAATTGATGTGAAGGCCCTAGCGGTGATCAGAGATCAAGGTACTGATGCCAAGCCAATAACAAAGTGTTCTGCTACCAAAAAAAATCTGCATTAAAGCATTCCCTAATTCAGTGTTTCTCAACCTTGGCGACTTTAAGTCCTGTGGACTTAAAGTCGCCAAGGTTGAGAAACACTGCCCTAATTGGTTTAATTTATAAAGTACATGTAACGAGAAAAACAAGGAAGAAAATAATTTAATATTACTCAAAATTAGCCTTTAACCCTGGAGTTATGTCCTGGAGCTGGCCAAATATTAACCAAGCCCAAACTCCTCACCAGCCCAAGCAAAGAAAGCCATCTTCTAACCACCTTCAGAAAATATATGTAATTCATTGTAATACTTTATGTAAAGCAGCAAAAGCTTAAACAAAACAACTGAACGCAGTTATGTTAATCAGTTTTATTACAGCATTATGACAAAATAAATCTATTTCCAAGATCGGATCCAAGTGCCAAGTGTTTCAGTGCAGTCGTGATTAGCATGCTATCTATTGAACTGGACCTACTGAATTTTGCCAATTTTCGACAGATCATGGCCTTGGAGTCGATCCAAATGTCTTCAGCATAGTTATTTTAGGTTGTAGAAATGGATACTCGTGAGCATGGTGGGTTTCAAAATCTTTTGGAACCTACTCTGTGGGTGTGGCCTCCTTTGTGGGAGTGGCTTGCCAGCCATGTGACCTGGTGGGAGTGGCTTGCCGGCCATGGGTTTCTTTCTTTCTCTCTTTCCTTCCTTTTCCCATTTCTGTTCCCTTTTTCTTTTTTTCTTTCATCTCTCTCACTCTTTTTCTTTCTTTTTTTCTTTTTTTATTATTTACTTCTTCCTTATTTCTCTTTGTGTCAGTCTGTGTGTGGTGTGTGTGTTGTGGTGTGTGTTTGTATGTCAGTGGTGGGTTTCAAAAAATTTGGAACCTCTTCTGTAGGTGTGGCCTGCTTTCCGGGTCCACTGGTGGAACCTCTTCTAACCAGTTCAGTAGATTTGACGAACCGGTTCTACTGAATAGGTGCGAACTGGTAGGAACCCATCTCTGCTCGTGAGAATGAATTCTTTCCTCCACACTCTTTGTCTCTTTTAAGTGATGTGCTGTATATTTCATTTCTGCTCCCTTTTTCCTCCCTTCCCCCACGTTTAGAAAATAGGATAGGAGAGCTGACAGGTGATGTATGTATTTGCACATGGCAGTCCATTTCAATTTCAAAGCATATATGGTCACCTATTCTCCCATTGGGTAGTGGGAGGGATTAGCATGTCTGAAATATCTTTCTCTAAGAAAAGTCTAGTCTCTTACAATGGTTTTCTTCTGCTGATTCACATTGTTTTAAAATTCCAAACAGGAACTGTTTAATTCCACAACACAGACACATACACACACACACTTTACAGTTTATGCTTCACATACCTAATATATTTTAGCATAGTTTTTCCCCCCATACTACTTAGAATGTTGACATAGCTTAATTAATGAGGCAAAGCAGAGTATTGAAATATAATTACGCATTGAAAAACAGGAAAGCAGATTGTTGGAAAGTTTTGATCACATTACTTTTAATTATGCACTGTATTGATCTGACCTATTTGAACAGGATCCAGAGCTGGTACGCAACATCTGTCGTTGGGTGAGGCAAGCTGTTCAGATTCCTTTCTTTGCCAAGCTGACCCAAATGTCACAAACATTGTGAACATTGCGAGGGCTGCCCAAGAAGGTACACATTCAGACATATCCGCATTTCGCTCTTTCTTAAAATTTGCAACTTGATCGATACAAAAGTAAAATGCTATTTTGAGAAGTAGAGAACATAAGAAGACTTACCATTTCTCTTTTCTTCCCCCCCTCAACCCCCCCCCCCGGATTTCCTGAGCATAAAAAATAATATGGAAAACATGGGTGAAACTACAAACTGAATGATACATTCACTTTAGTGCAGAAGTCTTCAAACTTGGCAACTTTAAGACTTGTGGACTTCATCTCCCAGAATTCTCCAGCCAGCTCTGCTTCTCCCAGAGAATTCTCCCAGAGAATTCTGGGAGTTGAAGTACACAAGTCTTAAAGTTGCCAAGTATGAAGACCTCTGCCTTACTCCTTCATCTACTAATTATGCTTTTTATTCCTTTCAGTGTAAATAAAAGATTTTGGAAGGTTTTGAGGAGGTTCTCCAAAAGTCCTCAAAAAGCTCAATTTGTGTACGACAGGGACCCAACAGGGTCACTTCCTTTATATTTGCCCTGGTCAATCATGTTACTCCTTAGTGTAGCAATAGCATTTTAGGCTTATACCACCCCATAGGATTTACAGCACTCTCTGGGCAGTTTACAACCTAAGCATTATTTGCATATTGCCCCCAACAATTTTACTGATTTCAGAAGGATGGAAGACTGAGTCAATCTTGAGACCCATCTTGAGACCCGTCGGGATCGAACTCTGGTGGGGCAGAGTTGGCCTGCAATAATGCTTTCTAGAGCTCCTTGTTTGTCCCAAAGTGTACATTGGCAAGCAAATAAATGGTCTGGATAGCTTGGTCTTCCTTGCTTCTTTCAAGCTTTCCATTTTCTCTTTTGGAGGCACAGTAACGTGGGCAGGTAACCCAATGTATTCAGGGACTCGTGATAGTGATCTGTAAGGTGAGATAAGGGTCTTGGCAAGTATCCAGTTCTTCTAATTTTTACTACCACTTGCCCGTTTTATCATTGCAGCTGCTGTTATTATAATGCTGGCATTTTATATCAATAGGGTTTAATTTAATTTATTACTTGCTACAGCTGCCTATTGCAGAAGACTCTGGGTGCAGTAGCACCCTCAAAGCAGTAAAAATTATTAAAAACAATTAAAACCTTCATTAATAGGCAACTTGGATTAAAACAGTTAGAACATAAACCATACAGAACAACAGGGGGTCCACCTATGCATAACAACCACAATTAACCCCAGACCTGGAAACAGAACTAAATCTTAAAGGCTTTGCAGGATCCCTGGAGAATTGGTGCCATATGAGACCATTCCAGAGGACAAGGGACCATGATAGAGAAAACACAATCTTCAGTCCCACAAGATGGCAACATTGAATTGTTTTTCAAACTGTTCCATGGAACTCTAGGGTTTTTAAGAACTTAATGGAACTAATGGATATGTAAGATTAAGATTTATATTGGTTCGTGTTGTGGCCCAGCGAGCCGTTGGAGCTGCCACCAGACTCCGACAGCGAGGGGCCCTATGAGTTGGCTCTGGAGGATTGGAGGACCCTGGACAAGGTTCCGACTCCAAGCAGGGCACAGAGAGACTGGTTGGCCACCAGGAGGCACTTGAGCCTTAGACCAGTGGAGAGGAGACAAGGGAGTGTGAGCCTGAGGTCAGCAGTGAGTTGTTCCTGGATGCCGGCACCGAAGAGCTAATAGGCATCAGGAACAGTTGTGCAAGTACAGGAGGTAATTGCACTCAGCTGGTGGTCATTAGGCTCCTCTCCACACTATAAAAGGACTGCTTGTGCACACACCCCTCTTGCAGAAGTCATTGCAGGAACTAATGTCGGAGAACATTATTGTGAGCTTGGCAGGCTGGATTGCTGCCAAGCCTTATCTCTGCTGGATTGCTGCCCAAGCTTGTCTGTGCTGTTTTGCTGCCAAGGACCTGTCTGTCTGTTAATTAAATGCTGTAACTTATCTTTGGCTCAGAGTGTGTGTTGGTGTGGGACGAGGGGAGTCAGAACAGTTCGTCACACAGCCAGATGTTCAGATGAAATTTGGCATTTTTGTCCATCTATCAAGGCCTTCCCAAGGACCTAGGATAGGCATATAGAGATGTTTGGTAGTTAAAAATATCATTGCAGGATGTAAGCTGTTCCGAGCAAAGCTGCCTTTTGCAATTGACAGGTGGTGATCAATGCTGATGTGTTTAAGTGATGCTCCAGTTGTTTTGGGATTGCTCCCAAGGTGTCTATCACTATAGGTTCTTTGCTTGTTTTGCCACAGTCATTCTATTTCTATTTGCAGGTCTTTGTATTTTGTTATCTTCTCCAATTCTTCTTCTTGGAAGAAAAGCTAGAAAACCTGTAAATAAAAGCATGGTTGACACACTTCCCTATTTCTTATCTTTATGAAAACACCAACTATATGATTAGCCCATTTGTACATGCAGTCAGTTTTCAATATTTTAGATATATGTCTTCTCTAAGTATATGATTTCAGATTTCTTGTATTCCTTTGTACCTATGTAGACCTAAATAAAACTTCCCTATATGAATAACCAACTTAAAAAGCTGTCCAAAAATTGGATAACCCTGACAGTTTCATCTGTGTTCACCAATATTTATTCCAGAAGTGAATCTTATTAAAATTTTCTATTCCATTGGATTATCACAATCAACCTACTCTGAGGATCTCTTTCTGTTTCATTGAATTGTTATCTGTCTCACCCTGACCCTGATTAGAGAGGAGACAACATAAAGGCTTTAAGTGGGAGATATTGATACAAAACTAAAAACAGGGCATAGCAAAAGCACAATGAGAAGGGGTTAGACTTGAAAACAGATGCCATTACATTTAGTTGGAAGGATGAAAAGTTGACAAGGGAATTGAAAGGATGGAGGAGAGAAGAGGAACAGAAAAAACAAAGGAAGGAATAAGAGACCTAGCTCCCTGTGGACGGACCGGAAAGTAAATTGGGAGTATGAGAATGTACTTTATGAAGCAAGGTCAATTAGGAGAAATGGTCTATAACTTAAGGGTAGAGTGGATAAGAATAGGACCTCCTCACACTGTTAGTTGGTTTAATTTATACTACACATTACACCAATACTATTAGACCTAACTGCTTGCAAGGGATTAAAAAATGCTTGGGCTCCATTGGGGAAAATTTGCTAGCTCTTCACTGTCCCAATTAGATCCTGGTATTCACACATCTGTAGAAAAGAGACTCTATAGTGAGTTGATTGAAAATAGAAATGACGCCTTTAGCATTTTTAAAAATTAATAACCATTAATCTAAATTACAGATCTTAACAGCCAACAATAATATTTTGCCTGTGATCTTTCTTAGAGGCTGGAGGTAGTTTCCTTGCTTAATCATTAGGGTCATTTGTAGAGGGAAGGAAGTGTTGCATCAATCCCTCTGTCTTCACCTTGTCAACTATAAAATTCTCCAGGCCGTTTCATTCATTACATATAAATCATGGGATTATTAGCATTTACAGCTAATCCTGGCCCTGTGAAAAACGTACATCAGGATTTACACTGAAGGTTTCAAATTTTCTGGGAATGTTGAAAATCATATTAACACCATGATGATGATACTTTTTTTAATAGCTAGGAAGCTTTGTCATCTAATTAGTACTACCATGTAACCATTTCTGTAACTCGCTGTGCTCACGTGCTTATTAAAACTATCACTAAATTTCTTGTAGGCAATGCAGATGGTGTCACAGCCACCAATACTGTGTCAGGGTTGATGGGACTGAAGGCAGGTGGCATACCTTGGCCTTCTGTAGGGCACAGCAAAAAGACTACCTACGGCGGAGTATCGGGTAAGTATTGGTCCTTCTTATTAAAAGTCCCTTCTTTGCGTCCTGGGAATCGGCAAGAGATGCCGTTACTATAACTGCATTATTGTGCCTATGGTATTTGTAAGGTTTGTTGCTGGTCAGTCTTTGCTAATAATCATGACAGATGGAACAGATTGACTGTGAGGGCTCATGGGCTGCCCTTTCCTGAATGGTGAAACCCTGCAACCCAATATTATTGATAGGGTCAATCCTGAGTAATGGAGGAAGTCGCTTTTTTCTTACAACCACATTTTTCCTGGGATTTTCATTCTGTCATAGTTGTCAGGGCGCAGGTTAGACAGGGGCTAATCAAAGGGCAGTGGGAGAAGACCAACATAAACATTCCCAAACGGTAGTTTGGCAGGATTTTTTAATAGGGGGCAGTCCCTACTTTAATCTGCCTTCTTAAGGGAAAGGAGAGGAGGAAGGAAGGAGAGGAAGAAAGAAAGAAAGGGGGGTAGGAAGGAGGGAGGGAAGCAAGGAAGGAAGGAGGGGGAAGGAAGGAGAGAAGAAGGGAGGGAAGGAAGGAGGGAAGGAAGGAAGAAAAAGGAGGGAAGGCAGGAGGGAAGGAAGGAGGGAACCTAGGAGAGAAGGAAGGGGGGAAGGAAGGAGGAAAGGAAGGGGGAAAGAGGAGGAAGGAGAAAGAAAGGAGGAAGGAAGGAAGGAGAAGGAGAGAAGGAGGGAAGGGGAAGGAGGGAAAGGAAGGGGAGTAGGAGAGAAGAAACGAGGGAAGGAAGAGGGAGGGAAGAAGAAGTAGGACCTTGTAGATAAGATGGATCTATGGATGATAAAAAGCAATCTTCAAGTATATTGTCAACAGTAGGGAAAATTAATTGTGAATGTATATATGAAATTGATAAAAAAAAAAAATCTGCCTTCTTAACACATTTTCATAAACACATTTCCTCGGCTACATGCCCCAAACTTCACTGATCTGATTTCTCCCCCCCCCCCATTTTTCTCCCTTTGTGATGCATACACCAAACTGATCCATAGAGTGGATTCCAGCATAGAATGTTATTTTAAGTCCTCTAGTGGTGGGGGGGGGGGAGTTGGTAGACAATAACACAGAGCTTTATTTTCACTGATGGATTAATCTGTTTGACCCCATGGCCTCAGTTGCTGTGACACCATGAACCTGGGCCTGCAGAGACAATACCCCGAGCTTCTGGACTGTAGTGGTATGGAGATTAGTCTCCTTGGAGATATAAAGTGGTAAATATTCATAGCATAATGGTATCCCGCTGTTTTGAGCAAAATGCAGCTGAATCAGGCCAAATATACATAGTGGAAGCCAGGCAGACAAAAGAAACAGCCTTCTTTCAAGCAGTTCTATTATTCAGATAAACACTTTCTATTTTAAAAGGAGCATTTAAAATAAATACTTAAAGTACATAAAGGCAGACATTGGGTTACTTAAACCAGTTCGTCCCCCCTGTAGGGTCTTAGGTATGGTGGGGGAGGCTGGCAGAGATGCAGAAAGACTGACAGGGAAGGCAGAGAGAATGCACTTGCATACTCTGGGGGTTTAAGTACTTCCTGCGTTTTATTATCCCATTTCAATTTTTTTTCCAGGCTGCCATGTTGACAGCAAAAGAATAAAAGAGGTCACCAAGGGTGCTGAGCATTAAAATTAATAAAAGAACTATTGCAGTAGTATTTTATAGAAGTAACGTGATTTAGTGCCGTGTGGGGTTTTTTTTCCCCACTTTCATTCATTTCAAACTGCCATTTCTGAATATTCCTTTATCGCTTGGCCGTCCAATAAAACTCTAAAATTGCTGTATTATGAAAAGCATGTCCTCGGTGCCACAAATTTAAAGCATGTTTATAGTGCCGATTATAGTGGCACCTGAACCCTTTACCCTTTTTCCATCCCTGTCCCTATTTCCATAGTAAAGCTCTATTTTCATGGTTGAAAATTCATTTCATTTACAGTATTTACAGGGGATATATATTCTTGCCATTTGAAAAGTCCCAGTCTGTGAGAAGGAAGGGAAATTTCTACACCACAATTCAGAAAAAAATGGCATTTTGCAATGTAGTTTTAAGATTTTAGCATTCGCACTATTAACAAATGATGTCTGTTTGCGAGGATAAAATTAACAAAGCTAGCATCTAGTCAAATCACCATAAGGCACCATTGTGAAGAGATGGCTCACCTGGCAAATAATTCTCAACTCAGCTCGAAAAATTGGTGGATTTGGGAAACTAAATGAATGAAAATCTTTGGAGATTCTCACTCATCCAGGTCATGGTTGTCCCAAAGGTGCTTTTTCAAGAGGCAACTGGATTTTCTGGTTTTTCTTGGAAGACGTTTCACTTCTCATCAAAAAAAAGTTTCTTCAGCTCTAATTGAATTTAAAACTTTCTGTTCTCCACCATCCAGTCAGAACTGAAGAAGGTTCTCGGATGAGAAACAAAACATCTTCAAAGAAAAACCAGAAAGTCAATTTGCCTCTTGAAAAAGCACCTTTGGGATAAATGAATGAATAAAATTCCTAACATTTCAAAAGCATGCACAGTTAGAATAGTGGCAAAACAATTTCAATGAGAAAGGCATATGTTGTTTCTCTGTTTGTTTTGTAAAGAGTGTGCTGGGATGTCAGGGAGAGGTGAAAGTCCCAAGGGTTTCCAAAGTTATTGTCAACCCCCTGGCTGTTTGGGATAAACCTGTCACTCATGTTATATAAACATAATTGAGTGGTTTAAGAGAACTTCAGTCCTTTCCCTCTGCTTCCACATAGAGACCAAAACCTAGAAGATAAAGAAAAAGGTGTGAAGGAGTTTTATTCCACTAGTCATTGCTGACTATAGGGGACATTGCTCATCTCCATTTCAAGGCCATTGAACCAACCTTGTCAAAAGACATTTTCACGGTCATGTAGGCAGCATGATGTCACATAAGGCTGTTACCTTCCCACCATAGTGGCACCTATTTTCCTACTCGCATTTGCATGCTTTCAAACTTTTAGGTTGGCAGGAGTTGAGGCAAGGTCAGGAGCTCACCCCATCACGTGACGTTCGACTCTCAAACCTGGGCGTCTGGCTTTCCATCTGCCCACTTAGAAGAGCCACCCCAAAAAAGTGAACTTCTTTAGGAATTTTCATTTTTCCTGTCGGGACTGGCAATGCTTCTAATATGGTCTCTCCAAGATTTGAATGGGTCATCCACAATTTTGCCAAAATTCCAAATTAAGAAAGAAAAAAAACACCAGGAAAGCTAAAACTCAATTGAGCAGAGATTGGTAAAGGATGTTAAAAAAACCAATGCTGATGGTCTGGCCCAGGCTGTCAAATTGGTAGCCCATGGACCATGTAAGTCACTTGCGGCCCATGCCCATCCCAACTCCGCAAAGGCAAAAACATCATGATACATCACAATCCGGGCCGTGACATGATTGAGTTCGACACCCATGGTCTGGCCTATTGCTCAAGCATTATAATGCAAAATTCTGGACAATAGGTTGGCAGAATTGGGTCTGTTCAGCGTTTCCCATTTAACTCATTTACTTAGACAATCATTTATTGGCAATCCTACTTCCTTTTCCATAGGAAAGTGTTGTGACTCAGCAGTTCTGCTGAGAGTCTTTTCGGGATACAAGATTCAGTATGCAGCTGGGGCTTGTGGGAGGAAGTTTGGAGATAAAAGGACGGAGGCCGCCACGCCCCAGTCGCTGGAGTCAACGTCGCTCCTTCGTGTGTGCCGTGTTTGGTACAGCATTGCTTGATGATTAATCGTGATTTACGCTTGTTACACTTGGATAAGTGCTTTGGTGTTTCATGTAAACCTGATCCGTGGAGACGGTGGAAGAAGTGCAGCATTTGTAAGCTTTTGTTTGAATTCTTATCGGAGATTGGTGTTTATGTTATTTCTGGGCTCGAAGCCGGTTTGAACTGAGAACTGATAAAGAAAGACTTCCTTTAAGTTGCCTGCCTGCGTTTGTTACCGAGCCGTGAAGGGGGGACAGAACAGGAAAGTATGGATGAGATCATCTGTATCCCCAAGATCCTGAACTTGTGTCCTTAGTTGTTCTTTGCAATATAGTTTTCTTCTCAGAGTGGTTAGAATGAAGCAATCATGGTCAGTAAATGCAGATGTTATTCAGCCCCTTCTTCCCTCCTTGCAAAAGACATATAATTCATGAGCAGATCAGTTCCATGAGAATGTTGGGGTAAGGTCTCATAAGGATTCTTCTCTTAGTCTTCTTGCAGAACAACCTATCTCCTCAAAATCTGTTTCTTCTGTGGAAGTTTGGGCTCTGATTTTTAGTTCCCAAGGCACAGATTATATTTCAGAACTCTTTCATCTGGTTATTTCCTTTGTTACTCCTTTGTTTTTGTACTGTATTCATATATAGATTTTTCCCCCTGTCTTTTGTTTGATTTCGGGGAGGTTTATTCATTCAGGCTGCATTGTGGCTAATTCCTACTTCTGTGTTTTGACTTTTTCGTTGAGGACTACTGCAAGCTTGAACTTGCTGTAGGTGCATGGCAGGAATCCAAATATATCACAAGCCGTATAATCCATTTTTACAAATCCTGTCTATTCATTTTCACCATCTCTTTCTTAAGCTATTACCAATAGAAATAAGCCATTTTTCAGACTCTCAGGTTACCTGAATTCCTATTGTCCACATTCATAGGAAAACATTGTTAAGAATTTCTCCCTGAACAACTCTACCTATTTTTATTAGTTCACCCTTTGCTAATTTTGTAAAAAGCTGACTGCTTTATATTCCCCATAAAATCTATTCAATAGTCGCTGCTTCCTCAATAGATAGCAGTATCCAAACTCCATAATGGGAACTGGGAGCTCTTAAAACAGACAATTGAAATCAGCAGCTATTCAGAATATGGCCTACTCAACCACATAGCTATAACACATACAACACTTTTTGTTGCCTTCAAGCTACTGCCTGGAATTCTTTTGGCAAGATTTCAGAAGTGTTTTGCCATTGCCTGCTTCCCAGGGCTGAGAGAGATTGACTGGCTCAAGGTAGCCCAGCTGGCTTTGTTCCTAAGGCAGGAGTAGAACTCTCAGTCTCCTGGTTCCGACCCTGAGGACTTAAACATTGCACCAAACTTGCTCTCAGTGTTTCTAATGACTCCCCAGTGTCCATGTTGCAGGATCAACAAATCAGTTTTCTGAAAAAGCTGGCATAAGTTACGTGTCCAGTTATTTCTGATTAATGGAGGTCTAAAGTATTGCTATAAGACTTTCAAAATATGGCAAACGATCCTCAGTTCGGGGGAAAAAAAGGCAGATGTGCCCTTCCTTCAATATTATTCCATCACCAAAGACATTCCAGAGCTGCACATGTTTCATCATATTTGGTTGTATATGTGGATGGATTTTAAAATAAGCAACAATTAAATTTATCTTTCATTTTTCCCTAAGAATACCAAAGAGAACATAACCACTTTTTTTTGAAGATTTCCATTTAGAAGGATTTATAACTCAAACTGTCTCACTGCAGTTCTTTCTATGTTATGCAATTGTAACTACAAATCGTTCTATAGTTGAGGAGGCTTGCTGTTTGCATTCTACTATGCTATTTTTTGCATTACTGAAATAAATTATTCTAATAGGATTAGTTCTTAAATTATAGATTTGTAAAAGTAATATAATGTGCATTACAGGGGAGGGGGGGAAGTAATAGAAAACCTGTATTCCAGAATCAAATGACAGTTAAGTAATATCATTAAATAATTAAATATTATTCTGGTTTATTCATCCTATATTACTTAAAGTCATATTTTATAATAGAGTCATAGATCTCATTCCTCAGAGCATACATCATAGGATTATTATTTTATTTCTAAAAGCTTTGGTGGAAATCAGAGCTTTATTCATATTATTTAACATACAGTTATTTTTAATTCTTACATGAACACGGACAATATGAGTTCTCCATGTTGGTATACTGAGAGCGAGATCTATCAAACATCGAAGGATATATGTTTCAGTGCATGGAATAAAACTCATTCTTAAAAAACACAATCCATCCAGAGTTATGTTGGTTCCCTCACTGATTTAGCATCTTCTTTGCCATGTTTTTAATTGTTAATTAATGCTTAGAATGGGCTCTGTTGTTGTCACTGCCCCTTCATTTAATAACCAATAAAGAAACCACTCAACTCCATATTTCAGAATTAAGCTCACTTTTACTGACTACAAACAATTAGAAGCAAAGCAAAGCTGAATCTGAATAAAAAGGCGCGAAAGCAATAGATATCAATACATGATTCATTCCCCTCCCCTTGGTACCCCAGTCCATAGTCCAATCATATTTCACCCAACTGTAAGGTCGGAGACATCTTCAAAAACATCATCAGGATGGAATGCTGGACAGTTGGCCTCGGCAGGAAACTCCCTTCCTTCCACATGCAATAGCAATAGCAATAGCAGTTAGACTTATATACCGCTTCATAGGGCTTTCAGCCCTCTCTAAGTGGTTTACAGAGTCAGCATATCACCCCCACAGTCTGGGTCCTCACTTCACCCACCTCGGAAGGATGGAAGGCTGAGTCAACCTTGAGCCGGTGAGATTAGAACCGCTGAACTGCAGATAACAGTCAGCTGAAGTGGCCTGCAGTACTGCACCCTAACCACTGCGCCACCTTGGCTGCGCAAAGAGATGGTGAGAATAACTCAGTAACAAACAGTCCTCCAGTACAGAATGATTCCCTTCCCAAATACCATGCCCCCCCTCCCTGTTTCAATGGCAGCCGAAAAGCAGCAGCAAAGCAGAGGCTGACAGTTGTAAATTTTCCCTCTTTTGGATTATTTTTTTTTCTAATTTGTTAACCTCTTTAAATATTTGCCTGAGTAAGAGTAAATCAAATAAACTGATCTGTAGGAACCATATTCTAGCAACTTTGTTCTTCCATTTCCGGTGATAACAGACGTTTTGCATAAAAGTATGTAAACCATGGATCAGTACCAGCTAAATCCTGGTTCCTGAGATATACGTACTTTCTTCCTCTTGGAAGCATAGATAGGGTAGCTTACATTGTTTACCCAAATGATTTATATTTCAAGCTCTGTCAGAGCTAAGAGCTATTTAGTCTGGCCAAGGTATCCATGATGCCTGAACATTGTCCAAACTAAACAGAGCTTCATTTTAATTGCATCAGCACTTGTATTTCACTTATTCTATGATGTTATTTGCTCTTCCACCGAGTATGAACGGGATGCCTCCTTCGTGCAACCTACATTAGCAAAACCTGTCTCAGTCATGAAAATGTTGGCTGAACATTTCCATTCACATGCATGGGTGCCCACACATAGACTGTATTGACTATTTGGAAAACATTTAATGAAAGATTATTTTAAAAGTCCCTTGATCCAGAGCGGACACACATATAGACATTTTGAATTTTGACATCTAAGTTGCTGATGTATAAAACTTGGAGATTTGAAATTTCTTTTCCCTCCCACACTTAGTATGATGGTTTTTCAAATTGATAAGAAATTCTGGAAGGGTGTTTTTGTTTGTTACATTGGTTGGTAACTCTCCTGTAAAATCCAAAATAACTCATTTGGATTTTTAGTTGTTAAAATGGTTTATGTACCACCTCTTCCCAAGAGACTGTGTGGTTTACACCCATGAAAACACAGTGAAAACAATAAAATTCATATTTCTGATTTAAAGATCCCCATATATAGCTGTTGTATAGAACCCAGCCTGGCAGGAAGGAGAGATGAAGCAGGAGCTATCCTGGATTCACTGAGCAATCCCAAAAGACCTAGAATTGACCACATCCCAAGTTACTTGGAACCAGAGGTGGGTTCGTACCAGTTCGCACCTATTCGGTAGAACCGATTCGTCAAATCTACCGAACCGGTTAGAAGAGGTTCCACCAGTGGACCCGGAAAGCAGGCCACACCTACAGAAGAGGTTCCAAAAATTTTTGAAACCCACCACTGCTTGGAATCTTATCTAATTGTTCCCAGGGGTAGGGTGCCAGTCTGGGAAGATTCAGGTATTAAAGGTGCTACTTAACAGTCCACAACTATAGTGCAGGTGGCCAGATTCTGCAAAGCAGCACTGTGGATTTGTCGCAAACACATGCCTTCTCCATCATAGTGATGTTATATAATGCTTGTGGCAAACCCTTTGTACTGCTTAGTATTTTTTTCCTTTTAGTATTGAACCTACAATGGGCCCCACAATTAGGGATTGCAACTGTAGTCTGACCATGTACAATTGATACTGGATTTTATTATAGGTTTTAGTTGTTATTTACTGTTTTATACTAGACGTTTTAAGTGTATATATACTGAATGCTTTTATTTGTTCTGGTTGCTGGTCTAAGACTGTAATACATTGTTGTTATATTATAGACAGAACATAATAGCTAGCTTAAACATTACAGTTGTGAGTGTGTGGTTGCAACTAAACAACATATAAATACAGAACCCAGTCCAGGCAGCCCAGCATTCTTAATTCCCAAAGGTTTAGCAGAATAAAATTATTTTAACTACCTGCCTAAAAATCTGTAAGGAGCTAATCCAACCTTGTGGAGAAAATGATTCCAAAACAACTGGGCTTCAACAGAGAACCGTCCCCAGGCTCTTAAATCTTTTAAATCTCAAGCAGCACCTCCTAAAACAAGAAACAGGATGAACAAACTCTGCTTGAAGGAGGTGGCCCCAAATGTAAATGGGAACCAAGCCATTGTCATAAGGCTTTTATGTGTAAGCACCAATATTTTGGATTGCCCTTATTGGCAGTTCTTATAGGGAAGCAAAGTAGAACTCTTAAGAAAATATGTTATTCGGCTCCAATAACTGCATTCTGAATCAAAAGCAACTCCAAAGTACTGTATATTGTAGAAGTCTAAATTAGGGTTAAATCAGGCTTCCTGTTTGAAAAAGAATTGCAGCCAGTCACCAGTTAAACTAGAAAAAAAATGTCTTTAGGCCACTACTGATCAAGCAGGAGCCATGAATGCAGTTCTGGATCCACTCATTAGGGAACCTGTGATCCCATCCAGAAGGTGGAATAACAATTTTTTTTTTCCTGGGATTTACTCTCAACATGTTTTGTTCCATGTCATCTCTGTTCATCCCAGGATAATCAAGTAAAATTGATTATCATCAACATGTGGATGGTATCCCATCCTAAACTGAAGGATAATCTTTCCACTGGTTAAAAGAGCAGCCGTCAATATTTTGTCAGCTTTAATGCACATGCGAGTGAATGCACAAACGCACAAACACTATTTTAAACTGCTTTAATATTTCAAGCAAGGTAATCTACCATTCACCCATTTTTACCTTTTGAATATCTAACCATTAGCTATCATTTTACAAAAGAACCATGGGTAGCAGCATATTTAATCCAATAAATGATAAGATATTAAAATCAGATTGTCTGCTTATTGGGGAGGGGGAAAACCAATTATTTTACCTTTGAAAAAATCATCACATAATTTGGGAACTATGTTACTGTTAGATAATAAAAATAAAAGGCATTTGTCTTTAGTTAGAAGATGTGTAAAACTAATAGAAATTATACTTTAAATCAACTTTTCCAAAGACCCATTACTTTTAATGTCAGAAAATGTGACATATGACATGAAACATGAAAATTATGTTCATAGCCTTCCATAACATCTATACACTCTTCTATAAGAACACTGTAAAAACATAAATCATTAAGTAAGAACTCATCTAACCTTAACAAAGCTTTACCAGGTAGTGTGTCAGGATTCATTAATCTCTAGCCACTCTTTCCTCAGCTAGTGGGCATGTTTTTCAACTATTTTGGTTGCCTGATATCTTAAAAGCATGTCTTGAATTAATATCTGCTTTGGTTTTTAATAGCCTATTAATCAAGGATTTATTTTTCACTCTTTGGGGAAATTTATGGTACAGTTAACTAAGGAACAGTCATATTTTAAAGGTTAATCATACTCCTTACTTGCATCACTTAATTTCAGAGGAACTGCTTTGTTCTCATGAGTAGTCATAAAAATATTTAGCATTTGGGTAATGCTTTCCAGAGGAGTTGTGCAAAATGTTCCAGTCTTGAAGCAAAACCCTCATTTTTTATTCCGAACCTGAGACAAAACACGTCAGTTTTATCCTGTTTTTCAGCAGCATTATTTTAAACATGCCATCTTCTGGCTGTTGCAATTGATCCTGCTTTGAAAGCTGAGGTCAGTTATTTATCTATTATTCCCCCCCTCAAAAAAAAAAGTGTGAAGCGTCACCATTAAGTTAGAGCTGCTAGTTCATCTCTTTCCCATTGGGTCTGGTATGACTAAATAATCTATTATGGAGGAAGGGTTTAGGAGAAAGCAGCTATTATCTAAATACATGTTTAGCATAAATGTTGTTGATGATAGACACCATTCTTAATTCACCAGGTGCTGCATCTCCATCCAGAGAAGCTACAATACGGCTGTTGAAAAGATGATCATTAATTTTTAAAAAGTTGTCTGTCTGTCATTCTGTTGTCTGCCTCCTTCCCACCCATTTTCCTACTAATACCATCCTTTTTTTTAATGAAAATTTTGAAAAACAAACTTTTACAAATATTTACTTCCCTCCCCCCACCCTCCCCCCCAAATCTCCCCCCAACCTCTCCCCCCCCCCCCGCTTCCCAGAACCAATACAGGTATAAATCTTTAACAAATACATTCTAAAACAAACTTAAAAAGTTAATAGCATCTTTCATTTGAGCTTTAACTCCTCCTTGCTAGCTAACTCTAAACAACTTATATCATCCTAGTTTCTTTAGTCATAAGCTATCTGAAATTTCTTAACCCATATTTATTTGAGTATAATCAATCCATCTTCTTCACTCCAGTTTATATCTCTCGTTTGAATGGTCCTTGAGATATGCAGATATTTTAGCCATCTCAGCTAGGTTTGTTACTTTCAGTGTCCATTCTTGAATAGTAGGCAAGTCTTCCTTCTTCCAGTATTGCGCCACCAACAGTCTAGCTGCTATACTAATACCATCCTTGTCTGCTGGAGGTGCATTCATGCGTCTTCATGTACACATTATATTATGCTTTCTGCTTTCTTTTGTGCATAAGTAGCCATAAGGCAAATGGAAAGGTATGCACTTGTAAACACACTGTGTGCTTTCTCCAGATGTTGTTAATGTCGGCGAAGTTTACCAGGTTGTAAAATATAAATGTAAAAGCTGTGTTTGTGGAAATTGAGTGTGTGGGCAGTATGCACTGTGGGTATGAACTGTGTTTTGTGGTGTTGAGCTTCTAGGTGTATGCTAAAATGATGGTAGTTTTGCTGATTTGTTGAACACTGCTGCCTAGCAAATGCAGTGGTGTTAATACAGAACATTGTTTTTACTGCTGTTAGTGCTGTTATTCATGCACTAGCTTAAAGACATTTTTTTTCCCCCAGCTACTCCTAGTAGAAATAATCACATCAATCCAGCAAATGTGTTGTTCTTTCCTGCAGAAAACTGTGCCTGTTAAGCAGGCTGCAAAAAAAAACCCACCTCTGGTTAAAGCTTTGCATCCATTGTACGTTGTGGAGTTGTTTAAAAACCTTTTCGGTTGTTTCTAAGAAATTCTACATAGGCCAGAGAGAAATATAAGCAAACGAAGGACTTGTGTCAGGTTTTAAGGGTTTCTTAATGTCCATGACTAAACTAAACATAACTGTTAGTTTCATTCTGTAAAAGACTATCGAAAATAGTTTGAGTTTTGTCTTGCTAGGAAATAGCCAACTCAGAACATTCGGGTGGAACATTTTAAGGTTTTGTCTTATCTAGCTCAGAACAAAATGTATTTTCCCAGTTTTCCAGCCTTTGCTCCCTTTAGATATTGTCTGTAGTGCTTTCAGTGGCACTGCAGCTTAAGTCAGCATAACACTGCAAGGCATTACTACCGACTGAAAACTTGGCAACCAAAACTTGCCAGTAAATGGTTGCTGAATGGCTTTATAGCTGAAACACATTCCACTGTGGAATTTGAGCCAAGAATCTCCTGACTCATAGTTCAAGGAAGCTATTTCATAATACAACTTCTATTACATATTTGCCGGTCCTTCCAAATAACAATAGAACATGGGCCTTTTTCAATGGAGATGAAAATGGATCACGTTAATTCATTAATTTGCACATAAGTTATTTCCTCTGAAGTTATTACAGGTCTGATGTGGAGTGCATATTTTAGGGAGAAAGTTAACCATGCTTCTTGGTGGTCTTCTGACTGCTTTGTGGGCCCATCAGATCAGAAACCCCACATTTTAACAACTTTATTTATGTATCGGAGCCTATCTCTCATCCTCAGTAGCACTTTTTAAAATGTCAAAAGGGACTTTTAACCTCAGAGTTTAAAATCATCGAACACTCAAAGTAAATTCCCTTGATGCCACAAGTGTTAGTTTCTGACATGAAAAAAGGTTAAAGTTGTACGTTTGCATACACAAACAAATACATAAATTTCTTTTACGAGTTTTCTAGAAGAAATCTTTTCTCTACGGTCAGAGCATAACATTGGGATTTTTGATTTATTCTTCATAAAATGATTTGCATTCTATTGGTATAACACATGAAATTATGATTAACAGAAGTAATGGTGGTTTAGAATAATACCTGCAATGACAAATCATGGCTTGCTAATGACAAATGAACCAGAATTGGAAGTTGTGGTTCCAAAAGAACTGCATATTATGATTTCTGCTACCTATGTTTTGGTAGAAGTGCTGCATTGAAAAGTCAAAGCTACAGCAACAACCTCTGAGGATGCTGAGCCAAAGACAAAATGGAGGTTTATTTGAGTATTGAACAAATAGACAAGAAAAGTAAACCAGCAATTTTGGTCCACGATTCCAACAGCACATTTGAAAACTCAAATCAAGGTTTAGGGCTTCAATTTGGCTCTTGTGCTTTAGCAACATTTTTTTTAAAAAAGAGTTCAGTTGGTTAAGAGTTTTATATTTTTTTTTATGTGTTTTGTTCGCAAGTCCCTGAAACAATTAGCAATGTTAGTTGGTCAGGATTCATCACATTCAACTTATGAGGATGCTTACTTATTATCTTATTAGTGTCTCAGTAAGTGGAATTCTCTGGATGAAAGCTATTTTAATTTAAAAAGTATAAATGGTTAAAGAACACAAGGATATAAGTCTATAATAAATATCCAAATGTAAGATGAGTCTTAAAAAAATGGATTCCAAGAAAACAGAGTGAATATTGCTGGCAATTGTTTCCTGCCAGCTTCTACCCATTCCACCATTCTCCTTGAAAGGAAAGGAGAGGGGCAGATGGGGCAAACTGTACCAATCCAGCCAATTTCCTTCTATTGTTTCTTCTATTTTCATCTTCTGTTTCATTTAACCTCAATTATTCCCATTCACAGAAAAGAATAAGAGAAAGGTAAATCAAAGCAATAGGGAATGAAGTTGAATATTACTATATCGGTCATCAGAATAACAGAACTGTTTATTTTGGAATATATAACTAACAACAACCCACTCCTGTCTGGTTAGCGGTGCACTGGTATATTAGCCTAAGATGATTAAAATGTTCTAATTATCATGTTAAAGCTGATGTTTGGTATTAGTTACTAGAATGGATCCAGGAAGGCCTACTGCACTGCTCTATGCCAATATATTCTTCACCAAAAAGGAATATTTTACATTTGAAAACAGGGAAGAAACCAACCCTAAAATAAGAATTAATTCCATATATTATATATATATATATTATATCATATGTGGATCCACATCAATTTTGTCTTTACACAAACTTTATCAGATTGGGTAAATAAGTGACTAAACCTAATGGACTTAATGACTGTAGATTTCAATCAACTCCTTTCCAAAGTGGGAAAATCAGAAGTTACTGTATGATATATTAGCCCTCTTAATTCAGATTGTGTATTACAAATTGGTTAATATTATGACTTGACAAACTCATCTGATTAACACTATAATCTTATAAAATCGGCTCATTGGATTAAGTAAGATGTATTCCCAGATAAACATGAATTGGAATATAGTCTACATTTCCTTATTTGGGGATAAGTGGCTAAGTTAATGGGGAAAAGAAGACTGTACTTTCCATACTTAATCTTTGGACTAGTGTATACAGATCAAAGAATTAAGTTCATAAAATCAACCTGGAGCTTCTGAAATACCGAAAACAAAGTCTAATTTAATTTACTTAAAACAGATGTTCCACAAATAGTATGATTTGATTCTATTAAAATAGATGTTTGTGGATCCTATTTCTGGGTTCTGCTTTCTAGCATTGGAGAAATATATTAGCTGAAAGTTTTTGTTTTAAACTCAAGTGCGATATATTTTTTTAACTAAACTAGATGTTTTTCATGAATTAGGTTTCGTAAAAATCCATAAAACTTCAGTCCTTTATTGTGTTTCTAACCCTTTCTAAAGATTTGGAGGAAAATTGATGAAATTTCTAGCAAGCAGTGAATTATGATATCATTTGTGATTGGGGAATCTAATTACTGGAGCAATTCTAACAATTTAGGACAAGTGGCAAAATTCATAACCTCCCCCCCCCAAAAAATATATCCAAAAATTAAAATTATTACTTTGGGCCAACTGAGATATGTCATATACCAGATGACAAAAGGTGAATAAAATTGTAGAGGAAGCAGCATTCACTATATTCAACAGGAAATTATATCCTTTAACTATGAATAGAGAATCTGGAGAAATCATTACAGGAACTTAGTGATTATGTACTAAGCAAAAAAAAAAAGAGCAAGTTTTATGGAAAAAGACAAAGAACAAAACTGCATAGTCATACGGAACAAATAATAAAAACAGTGTCATGCTATTCACAAGATGGTGTCACTGCCTTAGTCTACTTAACTTTTAACTTTAACTTTTAATAAATTTATATGCGCCCAATCCCGTAGGACTCCGGGCAGCTTACAGAAACAAATTAAAATAAGGAGTTAAAAATAAAAGAAACAATTTAAAAAAACAACGCACCATACACTCAATCTGGGTGGGGCTGGACCTCATTCATGAAGTCAACAGCCCAGGCCTGCCGGAATAGCCAGGTTTTAGTGGCTTTTCGGAAGGCCGAGAGAGTGGGAAGGGTCCGGATCTCTAGGGTAGGTCGTTCCACAGGGTCGAGCAGCTACAGAGAAGGCCCTCTGAGGGGCCGCAGCCGGCATTGCCGGCGATGGCACCGGAGAAGGCCCACCTGTGAGATCTTATCGGCTTGGGAGGTATGTGGCAGGAGGCGGTCTCTCAGATATCCAGGTCCTAGGCCATGTAGGGCTTTAAAAGTGATGACCAGCACCTTGAAGTGTGTGCGGAGACCGATCGGAAGCCAGTGAAGCTCGCGGAGGATAGATGTAACATGGGTGTATCTAGGTACACCCGATATCGCTCGCGCGGCTGCGTTCTGGACCAACTGTAGTCTCGAACATACTAATATATTCAGAACACCACACCAAGGGACACCAACTAATATTCTTGCCTTAGCTTCCATATTTTCCCTCAACCAGTTCTCCTATTCTTTCCTTAAGAGAACTAGTAGTATCATGGCATCTCAGAGCTTTCAAATATATAGAAGGCCCCCGTGGGTGTGCAGATTAAGACTGAAACTGAATAGGATTAGCCACACTTTTCCCAATGCATCTAGTTCCGATCCATTTCCCTTTGTATCTGTGAAAATAGCCTATAATTCAGCCCAAGTTAAATAAGTTTTAAGTACCACTAATTTCAATTAGTTTCCTTACATTGGAATCAGTGGAATTTAAAAAATACTTAATTCTGTCCAGTTTGTAGTCTTGTTTTAGAAGCAATTATTTAAATAAAGTAAAGCTGAAAGGGAAAGAAATTAAGTGTCTAATTCAGTAGCAATTTCCCTGTTTAAATGGTGTGACAGAAGATATATAAAACACAATTGTTTTGTCCATCATCTCAAATAATAGATTGCAGCTGAAATATCCTGTACGGTTTTCATATGGAAAATGAATCATTTAAAAACAAGACCATATTTTGCTTTAATTCTTTTACAAATCATATAATTAAACTGTCTCCAGAAAAATCCTGATAAATCTACCATAAAAGTGATTTACAATACACAGACACACAAAAGCACCCAATAGATATATCTAAACACAACACACACACACACAAACCTTCACACCGTGTTTTTATGAATAGATACATGTCAACTTCCCAGAAATTGATTGAATGGATTTGATAAGTCACATCTGTTTTGATGTGACTTGGATACGGCCCTTGGTGAGGACTTCATGGGGTGCAGTGAAAGGAGGAGGAGAAGGAGCTTACATTTTCCAACTCACAAGTTGTTTATTGATTATGTGATGTCAGCTGTAGTCATTAGACATGAATCGAAATTTAGCTATTGTGAGACAGGAAATGTATGTGATATGCATGCGTGTAAGAGCAGAGGGTACAATTCAGCTCTGTTAAAATCAATGGGGCTCATACAATTTATTTTAGTGGGAGGTAAATTGCACCTGGAGAGAAAATCAGAGAGAATAGAAGAGACCACACGAACAGCCTATTTTGCAGAGCAAGGCCACAGAAAGCCTACTCAGAGAGCAGGGCTGCAACACAAATCTGATATGATTTTAATTTGGGGCTATTATTTCTCTTAAGTGGAGCTCACTCATTAGAGTGCCTCATTTACATGCATTTATGTACACAGACTTACAAAGAATTTGCTTTATTCTCTTATGGTAGCCTTGCCTGCTGGCTCATTTCTTCCATTCCACCCCGCCCAGCTCCGCACTGGTCTGAGCAGAAAAGACCAGAGCCTTAATAATAGATTTTTTGACAGCGAGCTTGCCTGTTACCTGCCCTACACTAATCCTCACTGTTCGTTTGCTTCATGGCAACAAAGCAGACAGAAAGAAAATGCCAAGTGGTGGAGTTTGAGGTACAGCCCTGCCATAGCCTGACATTTCAGCAGAATAGCAGTTTATGAGATGCATAATTTTTCATCGGGGACTGAGATGCTATTTTCATAGAAGCTTGCAGCTCATCGACTGAATGAGAACCGGGCAAAGGTTTGCAGATCCAATCCTTCCATTCCTGATTTTTTAAAAAATAAAATAAGTCCTTAAATATTTTTTTATAACATGTAAAGAACTAAGTATTTAATCAAGCCACGGAAAGAAAGACATTCTTTCTTTCCTGTGATTCAGGCAGACTTTGACGACGTACAGTATCTGCATATATGGTCGTTTAATTCATTTATTTTCTTTGCTATCTTGTTCAGGGAGCCTTTTCTGTAGTTCACACACACACCACACCACATATCAAGATTTCATTTTAACAATGAAGAACATTAGAATGTGATTTGGGACATTGCACAGGCAAACAATAGATACACCAAACAATAGATAGAAACCAAGGTAAACCGCTCCAAACTTGATTGCAGAAAATATGACTTCAGCAACAGAGTAAATGCCTGGAATGGTCTACCTGATTCCATTGTTACATCCTCAAACCCCATAACTTTAACCTTAAACTGTCTAGCGTGGACTTCACCTCTTTCCTAAGAGGTCTGTAAGGGGGCGGCGTAAGCACACCAGCGTGCCTACCGTCCTCGCCTTATGGTCAAATCTCACCGGCTCAAGGTCGATTCAGCCTTCCATCCTTCCGAGGTGGGTGAAATGAGGACACAGACTGTGGGGGCAAGTTGCTGACTCAATTTGCTAAAAAATTTGAAACCGCTTAGAGAGGGCTGAAGCTCTATGAAGTGGTATAAGTCTAATAAATAAATAAATAAACAAATCTTGTACATGTTTGACAAACTAAATAAAAAAATAAATAAATAAAAGTGTTACTAAGATTTATTCAGTGCAGTTCTGATGTCATACATAGCACAGATAATTTGCAAGGGTTTTTTTTAAATATTCTTGTAAGGTATGCCGATAGTTTTAACTACCGTTTTGCAGAAGGAGAACAGGTTAATACACCAGTAAATTCCTTGCTGAAGCTGAGTTGAGAAGATACTCTGCCTCATGCTCACTACAATACATTAGCTTAATCATAAGCACAGTAGTTTCTTTTTGAAGCTTTTGTTTCTATCAATATTTATTTTATTTTAAAAAATGATATGCTGCATACTCCCGTTACTGGCTTCAGGCAACTCACATTTATATGCAATAATAACAATTACTAAAACTCAGCTAAAATGATTTTTAGAACCCCTTAAATGACCGGAAATAAAAGAAATATTTTAAGCCTACCCTCAAACTAGATCAAGGATCCTTAGTTCCATAAGTTAGAAAAGGCAGAAGAAGTAGAAGGTGAATAAATAAACATGTCCCTGGAAGACCTACCAAAAAGGCACTATGAAAAACCAAGAGAGGGAGAAAGACCCTGGAGGAAATCCCTCAAGAATATGGGATTAAACAATGCTATTGGTACCTGCTGAAAGATTTGCTACCTTTTCTGCCAAATCTTGAGACAGTTGCAATTTCAAGCTGTTCTCAAAGGCTGTTATATGAATAAACCAGTGGTGGAATTCAATTTTTTTTACTAGGTTCTGTGGGTGTGGCTTTGTGGGCATGGCAGAGGAAGGATACTGCAAAATCCCCATTTCCTCCCCACCCCTCTAACCTGCTTTCCAGCTCTGTTATCCTGTTCAGGGCAATAAAAGAAGATCAGCAGATAGGCTGGGAGGCAGTAGGGGTGGGGCCAGCCTATTTGCCAGTTCTCCGAACTACTCAAAATTTCCACTACCGGTTCTCCAGAAGCTGTCAGAACTGGCTGAATACCATCTCTGGAATAAACCAACATTGAGTTTATCAGATCATACACTGTTGGTATAATATGGCTATCCAGTACCAATACTACATCCAGAACAACTTTCAAGCTGCATGCTTGTTCCTAATGGAAAATGTAACTCCATCCCCAAACTCTGAAATCCAGACTCTGGAATTAGCACCAATTCTTGTATGGTTTCAGAGTGAACCTCTGAACCTCTCTTTTTACCACTCAGAGAAGTCTCTGAGATATCCAACCCTAAGCCTTTAGCAAAGCAGAAGAACTACTGCTTGCCAGTAGCATACACACACAGCAAAATCCAAATTTATACATTATCTTTTCTACTACTAATATATGGTCAATATATGATCTTTCCCAATAATATTAGATATTTAATGTACTTGGAAATTAAGTGGTACTATCTGGGACTATCTTCGCAAGAACAATTCTTAAAAGAGTTTGGCTAAGGGGTGTTTTTAGTGCTATATGATGATCATACCAGGGATGGGCATCAAAATTTCAGCAATGGGTTCTCTGCTCAGTTTCTGGGTGGGAATGGCCTAGTCGGCCTCCTGCACCAGGAAGGGGGGGGTGTTTTCACCTTCCCCAAGCTCCAGATGCTTTCCTCAAGTCTCTGGGAGAGTGAAAACTGCCTCTTCCAGGCTCTGGAGGCCTTCCGGGAGACCCATTTTCCACCTTCCCTGAGCTTCCATGCAGGCCCTGCACTTAACTCGCATCCAAAATGGGCTGGTGGTGACTCCTGGGAGGGGCATGGTGGGGTGCCAAGATGAGGCATGGTGGGCGGGGCCAGGGGTGGGATTTGGAGGTTCTCCAAGCTGGCCATAAGGTTAACTACGGGTTCTTTTGAACCTGGGCGAACCCGTAGCAGTCCACCCCTGGATTACACTCAGAAAAATAAAGAGTAAAACTGTCACAAGTGGTCCCATCATAGAACTAACATATCAAGCACCTGAAAAACCTCATTATCCCACATCACTATTTAGGTCTTTGGTAAGATATCTGACCAGGCTAATTTAAAGAAAATATTCCGCAGATCTGCCTGGAATTCAGCTGGGTCATTAGCAGCCAGGAACAAAATCATACCTTCTAAAGTAGCTACGGTAACCTAACCTTCACCAGGAGGTTTTCTGGCCATGAAAAGATTACCTTCTCAAATTACCATAAGGATCCCACCACTACGTGATAAAATGAATGGAAGATATGATCTATTTGTGGTCCTTTTTTAAATGGCCTGAATGAAAATTGCAGAGGTCATGAAATTCTTGAGTGTCTCCTCTCAAGGCAGTTGCAATGAGAATATTAAAGTATTTCAAACACCAAAAACACCTTGGCATTTTCGAAATAGTCTAAGTCAGGGATTCCACTAGGAAACAGCATGAGAAATACACTGCCAAAAACACTACAATTATGTTTCTATGGGGTTGTTAGGAAACAGATCCCAACCCGAGGAAAATGTTAATTTACTTGTCCCCAGCTAGTAGATGTTCACATCCACCTGCACAGAATTCCCCAGCTGGCAGCAGGTGAGCCCTAATAATGCTGTCTTTTTTATCTGGCAGGTTTCTGTCATACACACCAGGTTAATCCTTGATCTATATGATCCAGGACACTATTATCTGTGTGAAGACAATTTGAGAAAAGTGCTTCAAAGCTTGTGCGAAACACAGCACTTCTTTGCCATTCATTAAGCAGCCTCTCTTTTTTTGCAGGCTGTCAGGCCAGCCTGGAGAGGAGTGGAAAAAGTTCCAGATGCTTTAAGAGGCACATTAAACTTTAACAAGTTGACTTTGTCAAACGGCTGCATCTTTTTTTTCCCCAACCTTTATATAAAAGCCTGAAAGGGGAGGGGAAACAGAACAGCTACTTTAATGAATAGCAATGAAATACTATCCTTATATACTTTCCAAAGGAATTCTTCCACAATCGTATTTTTAAGCATGCAGGGGTTCAAATTAATTGTGTGTTTGCTTATTGGGGGCTTAGTCTTTTATTGCCTTCACAAATGCCACTATTTCCAATAGAGTAAAACTCTGTTGTTTTCATTCGAGTATTTTTTCTCTCCAGCACACTTCTTATAAATTAATTTAAATATTTAAATTCATATATGCTTGGAGAAAAACAGACCTTTAGATGTAGATATGCCTTAGTGACAGCACTTCTTTTGAGTCTTTGGATGTAGCTCCCTGTTGTATGGCATTATATGTAACAATGGCACCGTACGTTGGATTAATTAAAGAATTCTTACAGAGAACTGAATTCTGAGTATGTCAAGATTTCAATTTTATGTTAAATATTTTCTAAAAGGGCCAGAACCTTGAATCTCAGGGGTTGTACCAAGCAGTGTGCTGTGATTTAACCATAGGCTAACTGCTAATGATAAAGAAAAGAATCCAACTTGAGGCAGCTGTAATACAGTCATTGGATTAGGCTATCAATCACGCTGTTCCCCAAGGAAAAGGGTGAAGAAGACAAACAGTGAAAAGGGAAATTAGGAAAGGAAGGCATGCTGGAATAAGAGTCCTCACAAAATTTATCTGTGAGTTGACTTGTATCTCCCAAGTATCAGGTGAAATGTCCAGCTTTGCTTTCAATCCAACAGTCAAAGTGTTTTGTTCCAGCTTTTGGGAGTATGCATAAATCAGTGAGTCCTTGAAGAATAGCTTTTTTAAAAAGGGAAGAAAGTGCATTGTGCAGGTTTTAGTTATGCTGGCTACTTTCAGGAACAGATCAAATTATTTTTAAGCCTGTAACCAGTTCAACTTCTGTTCACACATGTTCCATTGCTTTGATCAGTTGAGGCATTATCTGCATTATATTCAGCTATTGTACTAAGCCATATATGACTACACACAGTTGAAGTTAAATATATTTTACACATATTATAAAATATGGATTTTGTATCTATTTGGGAAAGAGTTTTAGGTTGAAAATTTAATTGCAAAATCTGGAAAAAACATGCACTCAGTAGAGGAACTGGATTGTGGGCCACACAATAAAGACACAATAACATAACAACATAAATTATTTTTTACAAAACCCAATGAAGAAAAATTAGAACAAGTAACATGTCAAGGCCTCAAAAGCTGCACATGCTGTAGATATATGAAAATTTGAGGATTTGACAAGTTATGAAATACACCAGAGGTGGGTTCCTACCAGTTTGCACCTATTCGGTAGAACCGGTTTGTCAAATCTACCGAACCGGTTAGAAGAGGCTCCACCAGTGGACCCGGAAAGCAGGCCACACCTACAGAAGAGGTTCCAAATTTTTTTGAAACCCACCACTGGTCCTTGGATGTGATTATTCTACACCTATCATGCTCATATTTATAAAACTCAGTGCCTCTGTGAAAGGTAAGGATGACTACTGCGTTTGTGGTGCAATCAGAACATTGCGTGTGTTGAAGTGGTTTTAACGCAAACCAAAGATGCCTTTTAAAAAACAAGTTTACATCTTATTCTTATGCATGCCAGTGCTGTGTATGAGGTAATTTAAGGTGGTTCTGACAAGTGTCGTCGACATCTTCATATCCGGTCACATGGGCGGCAAGCCACTCCCATCCGGTCACATGGGCAGCAAGCCACTCCCACAAAAGAGGCCACACCCACAGAGTAGGTTCGAACATTTTTTGAAACCCACCACTGAATACAACGTTCATAACTATGAGTGTGCCTCAGTTGTTTTCATTATTCTTTCAGATATACAGTATTTAAATGTTATAATCAGCAAGGCTCAGAGGTAAATTGGAAATCAGAGCAATCATTACGATACTAGAGTTATGTTGCCTTCTATTATATAGCAGATTTAGTTTCTTAAGAAGGATGCCAAAGTATGGGAGCCTAATTCACCAATGAATAGTTGACAGAACCCTATGACGTCTGCAATTTTCTATGTTTTCCTTTGCTGTGGAGAAGCTCTTCCAATTTTAATTGTATTTTATTTATTTATTTCCCTTTTGACCCTTTCACGCACAGTGTAATAGTGTGCTCATTTAATGGTATTGGTGTCGTGGGAATTGGTGCCTCTGATTAGGGAAGCATTTTGCAATGGATTTTCCCATGGAAATGCATCTGAGTGTTTGAGAACATTATTATAGAGTGAACATTTTATACAACTGTAAAAGGGTCAGTCAATGAGCATAAATGCTCAGTTGACAAGTCAGGAAATGAATGGGAAGACTGAACAGTAAAGATAAATCACTAGAAATTGTTTTCATCTTTAGAATGTAGACTACGGATGATTTGTGGATGCCATTGTTGGAATGGACAGAGAGAGGAGATCAAATTTTGGACATAACAGCAAAGCAGGCAGCTCTACAAAAATAATTAAAATAGTATTTTTCTGCATTATCGGTGCCTATTTTTTTCTTCATTCTAATATATTGCATATGTTCTGTGTACACATACCACATAACAATGGGTATAAGCAAGTAATACCCATGATAATACTATGTGGATCAAAACGCCTGCTATACTATGACATTCTGTACATAAAGCCGAGCCGAGCTGAGGTAGCGCAGTGGTTAGAGTGCAGTACTGCAGGCTACTTCAGCTGACTGCAGTTCTGCAGTTCGGCGGTTCAAATCTCACCGGCTCAAGGTTGACTCAGCCTTCCATCCTTCCGAGGTGGGTAAAATGAGGACCCGGATTGTTGGGGCAATATGCTGACTCTGTAAACCGCTTAGAGAGGGCTGAAAGCCCTATGAAGCGGTATATAAGTCTAACTGCTATTGCTATAAATCATTTCTGGCATAAAACAACCAAAGTTCAGGCAATCCATTCAGCAATAGCAATAGCAGTAGTCATCCTTACCTTTCACAGAGACACTGAGTTTTATAAATATGAGCATGATAGTGTAGAATAATCATATCCAAGGACCAGTGGTGGGTTTCAAAAAATTTTGGAAACTCTTCTGTAGGTGTGGCCTGCTTTCCGGGTCCACTGGTGGAACCTCTTCTAACCGGTTCGGTAGAATTGACGAATCTGTTCTACCGAATAGGTGCGAACCAGTAGAAACCCACCTCTGGCTGGCATATAACCACATGGCGAAAGCTGAGAAAGAGAGGACAATTGAAGCCTTCTTGTTTCAGATCATGCATGCTATGATTTAGTCAAACCCCAGTGCCACATTGTGTTTATTCCATGCACTGAACAAAGCATAGTATCCATTTTCTGCACACTGTACACACATATGCATGAATGAATTACTTGATCTGTCATTCCAAAAGTTGGAGGCAGGACTCCTTTAATTAGCATGATGGGATACATTTGTAAGCTTCCAAGGCAAAACATTTTTTTTCCCTATTTGGATAGAATATTCTTGCATGTTGGAGGTTCTGAGGAATGTAATCTGAAAATCTAGGCTGTTCTCTCATTTCGAACCAATTTGGGATGAGTCCAGGAAGATAAGTTGATTTAGTCTCATGATAATTCTAATATTTGAAAGCAGCAGATGTTGTATTTTATATCCTTTCTTGCCAGTGGTGAGTGAATAGGGCTACTTGTGTGAATCTAAGGATGCTCCCTACAGAGACAATGACTATAGTGGCAGACTTTAGAACATATTCAAAAACAGGCAGACTTTTGAATAAAATAACACTTTCAAACTTTCTAATCTAGATCTTTTCTAAAGGATTGGTTAGTTAATTTTATAAAGATGGAATGTAAATTAATCGAATATAACTGACAGATTGTTATGATTGTTCTATTATTAACCTGAAATAAGTTTTTACTGGTGTGTAACAAAATTGGAGCCTGCAAAAACAATAAGGATATGAAAAATTATATTAGCAATAGCTCTGACCCTTAGACTTATATTCCGCTTCACAGTGCTATACAGCCCTCTGTAAACAGTTTACAGAGTCAACATATTGCACCCAATAATCTGGGTCCTCGTTTTACCAATCTTGGAAGGATGGAGGGCTGAGTCAACCTTGAGCCCGTCAGGATCGAACTGCTGGCAGTTGGCAGAGTTAGCCTGCAATAATGCATGCTGCATTCTAATCACTGTGCCACCTTGGCTCAGTTACATTAAGTATAACTGAACATCTGTGCAAGATTACAAAGCTTGAGTTGAGCATTTTTCGTTTCTGAAAGAGATATCATTCTCCTATCTTGACAGGAAAAGACGTCCAGTTGGAATGCCATTGCTGCCTCCCATTTTCCTGTTTACTGGATAGGTTTTTGGGCCTTGCTTGAAATAGTAGTAGTCTCAGAAGCATACCTAAGCATAATCCTGTTCCTCATGCTTGCAGAACAGTCACATATAGATCAGATATTACAGATCCACTTTAAACAACCATTGAATCTTAGAAGCTGAGTAAGACAATTGACAAGACTTGAGATAAACTTGTATTGTAGCAACTTGGGAGAGGAAGGGTGTTTGTGTTTAGGAAATATTTGAAAATGTGAGTGGTCTAAATTGTCATTGCTTTATTAAGGCACCTAAAGCATCTGATTTAACTTAGCACAGTTTCTAATCTTTCAGCAGAGGAAAAAGAAGAAGGAGGAGAGATAAAAGAATTTCGGTGCTTGACAGAGAAAAAAGCATTTACAAAGTATTTGTGCAAAGCATCTGGTATTTAACAAGAGCAGCATTTTCAACCCTTTAATATTGTTTCCCCCCTTTTGATTATAAACGGCCTAGGCAAGGAAAACACATACCTCCACACAACTATATCGCTATTTTTACAAGATCAAATAACTTCAGCAATTTAATCTCAGTGTTAGGAAAAGGATCACACCAGCCACTCCAGCGCTGTGTCTATAAGCGAGTTTTTGCAAAGTCTCATGACGTGCTCCCTGGGTGCTAAATATTGACAAGCATGCTCCAGCAAGCAGGATCAAGCTTGTAGAATTAACACAGCTCAGGTTCTGTAGTGACACAGTAACCTGAGTCTGAAAACTATTATTCTATTCCATTTGCCTTGGTATTACAGTTAATACTGTCCAGTTGAATTTGGGATTTTGCTATACTGTAGTTTGCAGATTATCGTACTTCATATGCTAAAGCCTATAGATTAACTGTGTCAGGAATTATGGGAAGATATAAATATCTTAAGAAAGTTGCTAACACTAAAAAGTAAAGTACCTAAAATATTTTAAATACTTTAGGATCAAAAATTGGCTGGAGGCAATAACAAGGGTTAAAATAGATTGGAAACCTGAAGTTTTTTTATTAGGAATTATGTCGGTGAAATACAAAAAAGAAATCCAATATTTAATACTACATATTCTTACAGCGGCAAGGATCGCCTTTGCCCAGAAATGGAAAAAACAAACTAACCCCAAATGAAGATGAAATAATAAGAAAGATTATGGACTGTGCCGAAATGGATAAACTAACTAAAGAAATACAGGGAAAGGAAGAATCAGAATTCCACCAGATATGGGATAAATGGTATAGGTGGATGGAGGAAAGAAACAAAAATCAATGAAAGAATATAACAACACTCAAAAATAATAGTTATGAGTAAAATAAGAGGGTTAAGAATGGGGAAATCTAAATGAAATACGAAAGAAGGGGAAATAATATAATGTGAGCGATACCGATTGATGATTGCTAAGATAAAAAACAGGAAGTTCCTGTTCGCACTGTATTGTATAAATGTGGTGTACGGTGTACATCTAATTTGTGTGTGTGTGTATTTTACATGTTTGTTAATAAAAATCATATATATATATATATATATATATATATATATATATATATGTGTGTGTGTGTGTGTGTGTGTGTGTGTGTGTGTGTGTGTAATACTTTTTTGGATATCAGATATTAAGGATATTTTTAATAATTATTTATGCTTATTTATGGTCAATTTCTTGACAAAAGGCATTTGTTGATAAAGTATTTATTGATTCACTGCCATGAGGTCCGTATTAACTTTTGGTGACCACATAAATAGATTCTCTCTAAGAGGATCTTTTCCCAGTATTATTGTTTGAGTTTTCCAACAGTGTACACCAGTAGTGGGTTGCTCCCAGTTCAGCCAAATTGGTAGTGGCAGCAGCGGGAGGCTCAGCCCACCCGCCCGTTGTGCGAGAGCACGCACGGGTGAGCCAGTAATAAAACCTGTAGAAACCCACCACTGGTGTACACATGCTATAACTGAATCCATGCACTTTGCTACTGGTCATTCTCTTCTCTTTCCATCTACAATAAAATACTGTGTATGTAAAAAAGGGAAATAAATAAACTTGTCAGACAAGTTTGCAAATAGATTAAAACTCTCTTTGAAAAATATTCAGGAATTAGTCATTAAATGGAACAGAATATTAATTAAGACAAAATATTGATCATTCAAAGGGATTGAGAAGTGCATTTCATATGTACACTTTTTATATATCTATGTTATTTGGATGAAACGTGAATTCAGGTGAATGATGGCACTGCATTCTGAACCAGTTGCTGCTTCCAAATGGTCTTCAAGGGCAGCCCCATGTAGAGCTCATTACTGTAATCCAAATGGAAGGTGACTAAGGCATGACTGACTGCAAGATACTAAAATAACTCAAGTTAGAACCAGTGCTGAACATTACATCTATTTACAAGGGAGTAAAACCAACCCCAATGAAACTTAGTTGAACTTATGACAGTCTGACATCTGGCACTATTTCCAGAAACCTACAACAAAACCATAAAATTAATTGCTCTCTGTGTGTGTGTATGTGTGTGTGTGTGTGTGTTTTACTGTATATGTGTATACAGTATATCACAGAAGTGAGTACACCCCTACAATGTAAAGTAGTGAGAATACAGCTTGTATAACAGTGTAAATGTGCTGTCTTCTCAAAATAACACAACATACAGCCATTAATGTCTAAACTGCTGGCAACAAAAGTGAGTAATGTCCAAATGTAATACGTGTGTGTGTGTGTGTGTAGCTCTCATCAGCTAGCCATACCCTTACTGGGATTTGAACCTGGGCTGTATTACATATTAGGCAGTTGTGTTTAGCCATTAAGCCACAGGCTCTCCTCCTTTATCAGCTAAGCCAGGGAAATAGGTATGTATTGCGTCACAACCCCTGGTATGCCCAAATATGGGAGGAAGCATACTGCTTCCTTTCTCTGTCTATCGGCTCACCCCAGGAGACCATCCAGACAGAAAGCCATTACTGTTGCCTTTGTTACATTTGTGTTGCATTTGTGCTGATAAATAAATAAAGAGAGACTAGTATAGATCTATTTCAAGCTATTTAGCTCTCATCAGCTAGCCATACCCTTACTGGGATTTGAACCTGGGCTGTATTACATATTAGGCAGTTGTGTTTAGCCATTAAGTCACTATATATATATTCGGGTCTTTTCCCGTGCAAGATTGTGATTGTCTTGGCAAGGTTTCAGCAAGGTCTCACTCGCCAACCCAGCCTGAAGATGGCAAATGAGACCTCGCTGAAATGTTGCCAAGACAATCTCAATCTTACATAGGAAAAGACCCAAATAAAACAAGACCAGCATATATCTACACCCGTGAAAATCTACACACACACACACACACAAATATATATATATATATATATATATATATATATATATATGTATATGTATATGTATATGTATATGTATATGTATATGTATATGTATATGTATATGTATATGTATATGTATATGTATATGTATATGTATATGTATATGTATATGTATATGTATATGTATATGTATATGTATATGTATATGTATATGTATATATATGTATATATATGTATATGTATATATGTTATATTTGTGCTGATAAATAAATAAAGGGAGACTAGTATAGATCTATTTCAAGCTATTTAGCTCTCATCAGCTAGCCATACCCTTGCTGGGAATCAAGGGTATGGCTAGCTGATGAGAGCTAAATAGCTTGAAATAGATCTATACTAGTCTCCCTTTATTTATTTATCAGCACAAATATAACAAATGTAACAAAAAGGCAACAGTAAAAAATATTGGGTTTCTGTCTGGATGGTCTCTTGTGACGAGCCGAAGGACAGAGAATGGAAGTGTGACCTTCCTCCCATATTTGGGCATACCAGGGGTTGTGACTTTAAATATATATATATATATATATATATATATATATATATATATATATATATATATATATATATGTGTGTGTGTGTGTGTGTGTGTGTGTGTGTGTGTGTGTGTGTGTGTGTGTGTGTGTGTGTGTGTGTGTGTGTGTATGTATGTATGTTGCATTTGTGCTGATAAATAAATTTGTGTTACACAAATGTAACAAAAAGGCAACATTAAAAATAATGGCTTTCTGTCTGGATGGTCTCTTGGGATGAGCCGATAGACAGAGAAAGGAAAAAGTATGCTTCCTCCCATATTTGGGCATACCAGGGGTTGTGACATAATACATACATGCATACATACATACATACATACATACATACATACATACATATGTATGTGTGTCTGTGTGTGTGAGAGGGAGAGAGAGTGTGTGATATATGTGTGTGTGAGAGAGAGAGAGACAGTGGTGTGTGTGTGTGTGTGTGTGTGTTTGTTTACAAGTCACTTCAGTCCATCGCTTCACAGGAGCAAACAATCCAGTAAATATAAATCACACAAAATCACAATTTATATATCCTCTCATGTTCCATTCTTGAAAGCTCTGCAGAACAGCCAGTTTTAACCATGGACAAGATCATTTTTGCTTCCAGAGACAAGCGATTCAGGGTGTGTGTGTGTGTGCAATGGATGACAAAGAATACTTCCTCCCGGGCCCCAAGAAACTCCCAAGGGACAAGAACCCATTCTATCTCTAAGATGCTTTCTTTGTTGGCACCTACCAAATAAGAAGGTTCCCTCAGAGGAAAGAATCTCAAAGATAACCATGTCTCAAGCCATGGAGAGCCCCTTAAATTAAATCCAGAAAGAGCTTCTACTGTGGTAGCAATAAAGGACTATATTGAGTATGACCCATTGCTATTTCGGCAGCTGTATTTTGCACCTTCTATAATTCTTTAATGATTCTCAAGGTCTTCCATGGGGGGAGGGGACATGTGCACGTGTGTATGAGAGAGAGGGGGGGAGGGAGAGGGAGAGGGAGAGAGAGATTTATATATTTGTATATTTAAATGAAATATTCCATATCTCATTTATTTCAGGTAGCTTTCCTGAATGATTTTTTTAAATGAAAATTTCATTTATAAAAAAAAAAAATCCCCTGTAATTTAAAAGACATTCAAATGCAAAAGAAACTGTGCTCCAATTCAAGCTTCAATGGCTTCTGTGGGGTTTTTTTTTCAAAAAAAAAAATGTCTTCAAACTATACAGGCATTAAGAAAGAAATATTTAGAAATCGTTATAAAGCCATAACTACAAGCAACTGCGCTTGTTACACAAGAAGACTCCACATCTGTCATCCAGTGTTTTTAATGTTCATCGTAGTTATTAGCTGAAGAATCTTATTATTACCATTCTGCAAGTAAGCACCATTCTTGAAATTGATTGATGTTTACAAATAAAGAACATTTATTATATGTTGCCAGTTCCTAGGAACCAATTCTGTAAACCAGAATTCCTCCATAGAAATGATGACACTTTATCTTTCTGGAACTAATCACTGCAGAGAGAGAGAGAGAGAGAGAGTTAAGAGGGTGAAAAAAACTCCAATTCACTTTATCCACCCCAAAAGAATGTCCATTGCATTGTATGACCATTCAGCTGCATAATAATGTGTTATTTTTATCTGCCAAAGGTAACATCAATAGAAAATATCTTTATTCTGCTAGAGAAATAATTTTGCACTTGACAATATAAGGATTTTATGCTATGGACAAGCTGTCTGAAAATGAATGTATGTAGTATTGGAGTATCTTTTATTTGGCTGTGTGAATGAACTATGTCTATTGCTTTGCAATTGTATTTTGGTATCCAGGACGGAAGTTACTTTTTCTAGGGTGAATGAAATGTTTCACATTTGAAATATTTCATGCTCGAAAATGCTCTTGTAACTTTGCCAGAAGAGTTTTAAGCTCAAGACGGCTATGAATGAATTTGAAACTGGGATGAGGTTCCTTTTAAACTGAACAATTTCGGAATAGGTCAGAAGACATTCTGTATTATGAACCCAGAAACAGAATGATTCAAGCATGATTATTATTTTTCCAAATTCAAAATGTTTTGCATCCCAGTAATGTTTCTTATGTACCAAACTTTGGCCATCTGGATCTCCTGAAGGTTGTTTATTAGCTTTGGTGGCATTTTCATTGGGTTTGGTTCTGTTTTAAATTTGCAATAGTGCATTGCTTAGGGGAAAAAAAGTGAACAGTACGTTATATTCCTTCAACATGAATATTGCACATTCCTTACTCCGTCTCTCATCTACCCCCCCCCCCCCAGTTCATCTAGTCTTCACTTCGCTTCCCACAATGAATAAATTGATGTGGAAATGAATTCTTTGCACCTGGGAACAGGAATGACCATTGGAAAATATTGCAGGACCAGAATAGATACTTATTACTACTTCTTCATCAAGGAAATGTTATTTCCTCTGCATCAAAAAAGCAGTTATGAAGAGTATCAGTGTCATCACAATAACCCTGCCTTTATGTACTTTATTATTCTGAATTAATGAGTAATCTCACAGATTGAAGATATGCCCCATTCTCATTACTGCTATTATTCTTTATATTTTTAATAGAATACGCCGTACTTTAATTTGCTAATCAGAGTACTTTGTCAAATGTACTTACATACTGAAGCCAATGGAGATTTTGTAGCATTAATACAATTTAATTGTATTCAATCCCTTCATGGTATTGGACCTGGGTACTTGAGAGACCGCCTGCTGCCAATTACCTCCACTAGACCGATTAGATCCCACAGATTAGGCCTCCTCCGAATTCCTTCCGCCGGCCAGTGTCGACTGGCGACTACCCGGAGGAGAGCCTTCTCTGTGGCTGCTCCGACCCTTTGGAACGAACTCCCAGTGGAGATTCGAACCCTCACCACCCTCCAGGCCTTCCGCAAAGCCGTTAAAACCTGACTGTTCCGACAGGCCTGGGGCTAAAGAGCTGTTGCCCCCGTTTCGAATGGTATGACTGTTGTGTGTTTTTAAATTGTGTATTGTTATGTTTCGTTTTTTATTTTTTTGTCTGTACCCCGCCTTCCCTGATTTGATTTGTTAGCCACCCTGAGTCCCCTTCGGGGGAAAAGGGCGGCATATAAATATAATAAAATGAAATGAAATGAATGAAATGAAATGAATTTATAATAAAAAGTTACTCATTAAAAATGAAATAAGATTACTCTGATTAGTCAAGTATGTTTGTTCTCTAAATTTGATGCAGTGCCATTTTTTTAGTTATTTATCTGTTAAATGTTTATTTGATGTTGAATAGAGCTGATAATATAATGCCCAATTTATTAGCAATAGCAGTTGATAAAAAAATGTTGAATGCTATCCTTTGGTTAACCTGATAAACTATAACGCTTCTTACCTATTTGTCCTATGAGCATAGACAAACGCTTACATATGTAATTATGAAGACAAAATGCACTGTTGGAAAAATGAATTGATTTATGAGTTACTGAAACTACTGTGGGCTCTTCCACACAGATGCTTTGCTTTGGGAAGAAATTGTATTGGCATGAACCATGCTGCCCACAGCATGCCCTTAATGAGAATTTGGAATGAAGATATGCTGTACTTAGTCTGTACAGCTTCTCTGCATGCCATCGTAAGGGCAATGACTGGTGGTTTTCCCTGGCTGGAATTCAAATGTTCCCAACCAAAGAGAAAGCTGCTACCAATCATGATACCGATTATGTGCTGGAGTAGCGCTTGAAAGAGCCAAGTGCTTTCTAATTCCCCCCCCCCCCAAAAAAAAGGCTGTCAACCTATTGATCTAACAACAACTAGGCAGCACCAAAGAGTTTGAGCCTCTTTATTTCAACACAATGACTGCCTCCATTCGTGCAGCCTAAATGCAGCACTGGGTGTTTTTCAATCCAAGATTCAGGAAAGTTTTTTTCTTGTATGCGAGAGATGTGCTCATCTCTGGGATGCTATTGATTTCTCAGCTCACTATCCTAATGATCTGTTAACCTATCCGTTGCATGCCAGAAAAATAAAAAAGCAGTATTGTGTCTTTCTTGGCTGCCATCTAATGATCATTTGGATTTCTGGGTACTTGAGAGACCGCCTGCTGCCAATTACCTCCCACAGGCCAATCAGATCTCACAGGGTTGGCCTCCTCCGGGTGCCATCTACCAGCCAATGCCACCTGGCTATTACCCGGTGGAGGGCCTTCTCTGTGGCAGCTCCGGCCCTCTGGAACGAACTCCCCGCAGGGATTCGGACCCTCACCTCTCTCCAGGCCTTCCGAAAAGCCGTCAAAACCTGGCTTTGCCGGCAGGCCTGGGGTTGATGAGTTCCCCTCCCCTCTCGACATGTATGGTTGTGCGACTGTTGTTTACTTTTATTATTTGTATTTTGTCTTTTTATGTTCCCCTTTTTCCCCCTTGAATTGTTCGCCGCCCTGAGTCCTCCCGGAGAAGGGCGGCATACAAATAATAAAATACAATACAATACAATTTCTGCAAGCAAAAAGCCTGGATAAATGTTGAAGAATTGGTCTTTGAAAAACACCAACATACATACAGCTCTGATCATCCAAAACAGGGGTAGTTAACCTTTTTATACCTACCGCCCACTTTTGTATCTCTGTTAGTAGTAAAATTTTCTAACCTCCCACCGGTTCCACAGTAATGGTGATTTATAAAGTAGGGAAGTAACTTTACTTTATAAAATTTATAAAGCAAAGTTACAGCAAACCCCTACCGCCCACCATGAAAGCTGGAACGCCCACTAGTGGGGAGTAGGGACCAGATTGACTACCACTGATCCAAAAGGACAACAGAAGAAAGATCTTGATACCATATCTATACCAGGTTATATTCTGCGATTCACTGAACTTTTCAAAACATTATTCCCTAAGGGGATGAAATGAGAAGTCAAATGCCACTCAGGTTGGAATTTTTTTGTAGAATGTGCAGACTACAAAAGCACAAGTCCTTATGAAATTCTCAATGATATGTTTTAAACCATAGAAAGACAAAATTGAGGCTAAGGCTCCCACATTTTGGAGGAAGCTTACTAGCTCATGAACCAATTTTAATCCATTTTTAATCCAATTTGAATCTATTGTTCCTATGGCTACCGCGTTTCCCCGAAAACAAGACAGTCTTATTTTCTTTTGACCCCTCAAAATAAGTGCTTGGCCTTATTTTTGGGGAGGTCTTTTATTTTTGGGGTGCAGGAGGTGGCAAGGGTGGCCACCTCATGGTTGCTGCTGTGTTGCAATATTTTCTGGGAGGGCTTATTTTTGGAGGAGGGCTTATTTTAGTGCATGCACTCAAAAGCTCGCTTGGGCTTATTATCCAGGGAGGTCTTATTTTCTGGGAAACAGAGTATTATAGCAATTGTTCTGCCTGCCTTGCGTCATTACAGTTATTGGACTATACAGAGCAGGGCCTCTTGATGTAAAAACAGACCACATTTCAGACCACTAGGGTCACATATAGGACAACTTAATAATTGTCCTGTGCAAAAAAAACAACATGCAATATCACAATATAGTGGCTGGCCTATTGTAACTGAGCAAATTGCAATCCTCCACTGACTCACCTCAATCCCCTTTGCTCCATGCATTAGGACTTTTGTTTCTTGGGAAAAACACTACTGTCTTGCAAAAACAATTCGGACAATATTCAAACTGTCTCAGTAGCATGTCATGGAGATGGACTTTCTTCTCTGAGGATATGTGCTCAATAGTAAGAAAGCAATGGATTTATTTATTTATTTGGTAGAGTAGTTGCGGCACTTTTTCCCCATTGGAAGAAACGTATTTTGGAGAAAGCTCACTAGCTCATGAACCACTTATAATCCATTTTAGTCCAATTTTAATCGATAATCTATAATAGCCATTGTTCTTTTGGCTATAATAGAATCTGTTCTGTACCCCTTGTGCCACCACAATTGCTGGGATATATAGAGCAGGACCTCTTGATGTAAAAACAGACCAAAATGAAACAAGACATATAGGACAACTTAATAATTCTTTATAATTTAATAAATAAAACTTCAGAAGTTTTATGTTTCATTTTTTCCATTTTTTCCTTTGACATTTGTTACTTCTTTAAACTTCTAGCCTAGTTGCATTTACTCTAAGTAAGGCAGAATTTATTTTTGCATTTAGCCTGCGTTCATAAAACTATTTTTCATTCCGTTTGGTCAAATCTGCTATGAGTAGCGCTGTTTATATGTTTGGTTTTTGGAGAAATGGAAGGAAATATAACTGACTCACAAGGTATTTAATTGAACTTTTTTTTAACACTGTGTAATGTGTTGACCCATTTATTTTGCCATTTGTCTCATCAAGTATTGAAATAATAAGGTTTATAAGAGATATGTTGGTCTTTTGTATATATTTGAAAATGGAGACAAATGTTTTCTACTATACATTCCCCAATGCAATTCAAAGGGGATGATTGTGTTTGTGTGTTTACATTCACATATTTATATAGATAAAAATTATTTATTTAATAAAATAAAAATATTTTATAGTGGTTAAGCTACTAGGCTAGAAACCAGGACACTGTGGGTTCTAGCCTCACCTATAACATCAAAACACCCAGCTAGTCACTCTCTTTAAGCCCAAGCGACTTCATAGGGTTATTGTTATTGGGGGGGCGGGGAATGAAAGAGTACTAGATATGTTTTCCACCTTGAGTTTTTCTTAAAAAATAAAAGTCCAGGTTAAAAAAATAGATAGCGTTAGCATCTATTTTAGAAATCGTATCAATTCTTGAAACTGGAATTGGTGTTTCTACATATAATCAAGTAAATATATTTAAAACTCTCTCTATACGTGTGTGTGTGTCTGTGTTGTATTTGTGCTGATAAATAAATAAAGGGAGACTAGTATAGATCTATTTCAAGCTATTTAGCTCTCACCAGTAAATACACTAAATACATACCTATTTCCCTGGCTCAGCTGATAAAGGAGGAGAACCTTGTGGCTTAGTGGTTAACACAACTGCCTAATATGTAATACAGCACAGGTTCTAATCCCAGTAAGGGTATGGCTAGCTGATGAGAGCTAAATAGCTTGAAATAGATCTATACTAGTCTCCCTTTATTTATTTATCAGCACAAATACAACACAAATATAACAAAGGCAACAGTAAAAATATTGGCTTTCTGTCTGGATGGTCTCTTGTGATGAGCCGATAGACAGAGAAAGGAAGCAGTATGCCTCCTCCCATATATGGGCATACCTGGGGTTGTGACACTAAATACACACACACACACACACACACACACACACACATGTGTGTGTGTGTGTGTGTGTGTTTATTTTTTTTATTTGTGCTGATAAATAAATAAAGGGAGACTAGTATAGATCTATTTCAAGCTATTTAGCTCTCATCAGCTAGCCATACCCTTACTGGGATTCGAACCTGTGCTGTATTGCATCTTAGGCAAACGTCTTAGCCATCAAGCCACAGTTCTCCTCCTTATCAGCTGAAGCCAACCTTCTTCCCTGGCTTCAGCTGATAAGGAGGAGACCTGTGGCTTGATGGCTAAGACGTTTGCCTAAGATGCAATACAGCACAGGTTCGAATCCCAGTAAGGGTATGGCTAGCTGATGAGAGCTAAATAGCTTGAAATAGATCTATACTAGTCTCCCTTTATTTATTTATCAGCACAAATAAAAAAACAAAAAAAGCCCACAAAATATAACAAAAGGCAACAGTAAAAATATTGGGTTTCTGTCGTGATGGACTCTTGTGACGAGCCGATTGACAGATGTTGGAGGCAGTTAGCTTCCTCCCATAGTTGGGGCTTAGCAGGGGTTGTGACACACACACACACACACACACACACACACACACACACACACACACACACACACACACATATATATATATATATATATATATATATATATATATATATATAAACTTCCACTTTTAATAATGCTGTATCCATGTTTTCTGTCTATATTTATTTCCATTTCTTCCAACTGCAATCCTGAATTCTATTTATATTAATATGAGAGGTTGCAGATAATAATATGCAAAGAAAGGAAGGTGGACAGGCAAGAAAGGTTATATGAAAGAATTGTAGCACTTTGTATTACATTATTATTGCATATTTTTAATATATCTGGAAGGCACCAATTAAGGTTCTGGTTATATGTGTATTTATCTCAGGATAATAAATGAATTAGTTAAAAGGCAATCAATTAAAATCTTTTATCATCAGTTGGCAGTCTTAATTAATATACATTCATTTTGTATCGCTCTCCCACCATTCCCATGAGGGATGTTAAGCAGTGTGATAGTCCAGCTTTCACACATCAGCTAGGCATGTTGTACACATATCTGATGAATACAGCGAAACATTTCTATTCATGTATCCTCCGTATAATGTAGGACTTTCAGCCCACAAATGGGTTGTGTCTTTCAGATTTTATGGTCATTCAGATTACTAAATTTAAAAATAACCAGATGAAACATTAATAGAAAGGAATTATTTATGCAACAAAATAAAAACATAAAAAAGATAATTTGACCTTGGTAACCTAGCTCATTAATCCTAGCTCCTAATCATTTTTTAAAGACATATCCTCATGACAAAAAAATCCTTTAGTAACCAGACAACACAGAATACCTATGCATCAGATTCGGATCCTAGAAAGAAGAAAAAGAGAAAGCAAGGAACTTACCTGTGATATTTAATAAACCCTTGAGGGTGATCAATGTCTGTTATGGGAAGTATGGAGAAACATTGTGTTTTCTTATTAAGGATGTCTTTTTTTTTATTTTCAATTTTTGTAACATATAATCACATGTATACTATTACATAGCCAATATCATGTTGTGTTAAATAATAATTACATCGGTTCATCTTTCCATCAACTCCTGGAAAAAAAGAAAGAAAAAGAAAAACCAGTTATTGGCTCTTCTGCTCTCCATACATCATATTTATGCCTTATCCAACGCTTTCTTCTGCCTCTCTCCTCCCCCTCCCTACCTCCTTTCTTCCCTCCATCAGCCTTTTCTACTCTACTTCGCCTTCCTTTTGCCTTCTCCTCTCTCCCCTTTCCACTCCTCCTTATTCTCCTCATCTCCCCCCCACTTGCCCTCACTCCTATCCCTCTCTTCCTATCTTTCTTCTCTCCTCTGCTTCCCACTCTTCCTCACATTCACTTGGTGTATTTCAGCTTCTGAGCAAACTCCATTCTGTGTTGATGGTATAAACATTGTGTTTTCTTGATAGAGCATAAATATTGCGTGCAGGTGATCTCAAATTTATCTGACATATCCAAGATGATGTGTTCCCCATACCTAGCATAATGGTAATTTTTGAAGTGCAGAAATTCGTCATTGCAGTCACCATGTCAAGACCCAGAAGGTAGTTCAAAAATGAAAATAATTTTGCTGCCCAACTATGCACTTCTTTGTAGGTTCACCTGAATTGTGGCAGACTTTAATTGCCTTCAGATATTCCACTATATTAATTCTTCTTGTGAAAAACTCCCCCAACTGAAGATTATTGTGGCTTTTTATTTATACATTTTTTTTCCATTTGAGAAATAATCCTTAATGGGATATCTTCTCTTCGATTTGATCTCAAGCTAGTTCTGTTCAAACTCAACAACAACAACAACAACAACAACAACAACAATTATGTGACTGATGGTTAAAGTTATCAGTCTTGGAAAATAAATCAAGACACCTAGAAGAGCCATATTCCAAAACATGAGCCATTATTTTTGACACATAGAAAATAAGAAATAATACAGAGATGTAATACAGCATGTTTAAATTTGTTTAAAACTGTAGATAATAGGGCTGCAAAGAGCATTTAAAAGAGCAGTTAATGAAGTGCCCCTCCGGAAACCATTGTGGCAGCCATAACTCCTGGAATGTTTATTGCAGTTGCTTTAAGGTTTTAATAAAGGAGAATATTTGTAGCTGAGGGTTGACATGAGGGCTCCGTGATGTTCTCTGAGCTTGCTTGTTTTCTTGCAGACGTTTCATTACCCAAACTAGGTAACATCATCAGTGCTACTGGCTTTTCTGAGTTCATATGTATCAGTGGTGGGTTTCAAAAATTTTTTGAACCTACTCTGTGGGTGTGGCCTCTTTGTGGGAGTGGCTTGCCAGCCATGTGACCTGGTGGGAGTGGCTTGCCGGCCATGTGTTTTCTCTCTCTCTCTCTCTCTCTCTCTCTCTCTCTCTCCTTCCTTTTGTCTCTCTGTCCCTTTTTCCTTTTTTTTCTTTCATCTCTCTCTCACTTTTTCTTTCATCTCTCTCTCACTCACTCTCGCGCGAGTGATTGCGGGTGCACCTCGATTCACCCGCATAACACCCATCCTCCGCGAGCTGCGCTGGCTGCCTGTCGATCTCCGGATGCGCTTCAAGGTGCTATTAATCACCCATAAAGCCCTACATGGCAGTGGATCTGGATACTTGAGAGACCGCCTTCTGCCAATTACCTCCCTGCGACCAATAAGATCATACAGATTGGGCCTCCTCCGTATTCCATCGGCCAGCCAGTGTCGGCTGGCAACTACAAGGAGGAGGGCCTTCTCAGCAGTAGCCCCGGCCCTTTGGAACGAGCTCCCCGTGGAGATTCGTACCCTCTCCACCGTCCAAGCCTTCCGCATAGCCTTGAAGAACTGGCTCGCCCGTCAGGCCTGGGGATAAGGATAGTTGCCCCTCCCGAATGATGAATGTATGTTGCCTACCATTTTATTACATGTCTTCTATCTTGATGTTTGTGTTCCCCCCTTCCCAGTTTTATGTGAGCCGCCCTGAGTCCCCTCAGGGAAAAGGGCGGCCTACAAATTCTAATAAAACTACAAAACTACAAAACTACTTTTTCTTTCTTTTTTCTTTTTTCTTTATTTATTTCTTCCTTTCTTTCTCTTTCTCCACCTCTGACGTGTATATACAGATCTTACATTACCTGGATTGCTGGAGAAGCAAATTGGATATGTGGGTACATGTAAGCAAATCTCAGCCTTGTAAACTGTGCCAAGCATTTCAGCAGATGTGGTGGCTTGACTGCTCGGAGGAGAAGCATTTTGTATACATAAATACACTTTTGCAAAGTGCCCCTCTAAATACTTTGCCCAAATTAATTGATGAAAGTACTTCATGTTGAAACATTGAGTTAGAGCGTAGAGCAGTGGTGAAATTCAGTTTTGTTTTTTTACTACTGGTTCTGTGGGTATGAATTGATGGGCATGGAAGGGGAAGGATACTGCAAAATCCCAATTCCCTCCCCACTTCTGGGGGAAGGATATTGCAAAATCTCCATTCCCACCCCACTCTGGGACCAACCAGAGGTGGTATTTGCCAGTTCGCCAAATACTCACAATTTCCACTACCGGTTCTCCAGAACCTGTCAGAACCTGCTGAATTTCACCCCTGACATAGAGGCAAGAAAGCCAGCCAGATATTGAAAATAACAAGAGAATTGTTTTAACATGTTTAACATGATCTTGATCTACTCTATTGCTGAATTTGGGCATGTTCAGGTGGCTTTCCTAGAATTGGAGCAAGAAAAAGTAGAATTGAGAATCATCAAGATTTTGATAACATCCAATTCAGAAACCCCAGATGACCTTCCTAGCCAGTTCCCTAAATACTGACCAATATAGGGAATAATATGGTATTTTCCCAAAGGCCTACTTTTTGTTCATTTGGTCTGGGGAGATTAAAACCACAGTAAAATTGTGATAAGGTGTAATCTTCTAGGTAGTCCACTTAATTCTTAATGGAGTAAGTAGATGGCTTAATGATGCAAAAATGGTCAAAAGGTAAAAACAGAAAGAAAAAGAGAAACCCAGATGATCATACCCACCAGTGGTGGGATTCAAAAAATTTCCGAACCTACTCTATGGGTGTGGCCTCCTTTGTGGGAGTGGCTTGCCGGCCATGTGACCTGGTGGGAGTGGCTTGCCGGCCATGTGTTCTCTCTTTCTCTCTCTCTCTTTCCTTCCTTTTGTCTCTGTCCCTTTTTCCTTTTTTTTCTTTCATCTCTCACTTTTTTATTTTTATTTATTTCTTCCTTCCTTTCTTTTTCTCTCTGTGTGAGTCAGTCTGTCTGTCTGTCTGTCTGTCTGTCTGTCTGTCTGTCTGTTTGCGCGCGTGTTAGTGGTGGGTTTCAAAATTTTTTGGAACCTCTTCTGTAGGTGTGGCCTGCTTTCTGGTGGAACCTCTTCTAACCGGTTCGGTAGATTTGACAAACCGGTTCTACCGAACTGGTGCAAACTGGTAGGAACCCACCTCTGACGTGTATATACAGATCTTACATTACCTGGATTGCTGGAGAAGCAAATTGGATATGTGGGTACATGTAAGCAAATCTCAGCCTTGTAAACTGTGCCAAGCATTTCAGCAGATGTGGTGGCTTGACTGCTCGGAGGAGAAGCATTTTGTATACATAAATACACTTTTGCAAAGTGCCCCTCTAAATACTTTGCCCAAATTAATTGATGAAAGTACTTCATGTTGAAACATTGAGTTAGAGCGTAGAGCAGTGGTGAAATTCAGTTTTGTTTTTTTACTACTGGTTCTGTGGGTATGAATTGATGGGCATGGAAGGGGAAGGATACTGCAAAATCCCAATTCCCTCCCCACTTCTGGGGGAAGGATATTGCAAAATCTCCATTCCCACCCCACTCTGGGACCAACCAGAGGTGGTATTTGCCAGTTCGCCAAATACTCACAATTTCCACTACCGGTTCTCCAGAACCTGTCAGAACCTGCTGAATTTCACCCCTGACATAGAGGCAAGAAAGCCAGCCAGATATTGAAAATAACAAGAGAATTGTTTTAACATGTTTCTAATGTATATTTCTGATTGCTTATGGTGCTTGACAAATGTTTCTGTTTCTGGATGGTCTATCATTTTCCATCCAGTTATAGTCTCCCTGAAATTATTTTGTATGCCACTCAAATTGAAGTTGACAAGATATTATACTAATAGTAGAAGAAACTCCTGTCACATGATAAGAATACAGAACAAATGTCCCATGTCTTATGATAGATAATTCAGAACAGTTCTCCCTAAAATACAACATACTTTAAAAAAAAATGTTGAGTTCAGATTTTTCAGGCACTAATTGGTTGATCTGGTTCACTCCAAACATTAGATGTCACTTCAAATTGATTTGAGCATAATTCCATTTGACCAAAAATCAGATTTGTTCTAAAAACAGCTCTCAATTTTATCAAATTATAATTTTAATAGCCCTTTCATGAGAAAGACAATTCTTAAGCTAAATCCTATGTGGTAATACGGCCCAAGGTAACTAGGAACTAATTCTACTCTTAGGAAATGTCCAAAATACATTAGAAATGCCCACTTTGTTAACTTAATGAATGCCATATTCTGAATCTTACTCTTTAAATAAGAAATTAAGCTTTGAACTATAATATCAATTTCATTCTATAACATGGTAGTAGTCTCTCTTTTTGGGTTCAGTTTTGTTTCATTTTTTACTGTAATAAGTTTATGTATACTGGTTTTCTTCTGCATATATGTACATTCATTGGCCATTTTGAAAGTTCTGCTTGCTGCACTGTTTCATTAAGCTGATGCTTTATCGGGTAATTGTTTAAACATAAAGCCATAGCACTATCAAAAGGAAAGGTGAACTAATGGCATTTGCAAATGTCAGGGATTATCTTAACACTTTTATTATAGTTTATAAAAAGAAGGTTCAGGGCATTCCATAGCAATTATTTCCCCCAGAAATTGGTTATTTAAATAAATTGCTAATTATCTGGGTATGACAGTATTGAAAACCTTGCTAATGAGTTATGTGATAAGTGCAGCTTTTGAAGGCCACCTACAGGTGGAAAGGAGCAAAAGCAATATTCAATTATTATCCCAAATAAGATGATGAATGCAAATATCTTGTTTAAAACATTTACACTGGCCTGTACGAACATTTCCCAAATGTCACGTTGGATACTGCAAGTTTATGAAAAATAGTCTCTGTTGAGTTAGGCTTATTTGCTTGTTTGCCCTAATCCTTAAAAGGTCCAACTTAATTAGTAATTACATTAACATTTTACAATCAACGAAAGGCAAATGTTTTCAGATTAATTCCCATATTGAATGCTGATATTTTCATGTATTTGATAAAAATAATAATCATTTATTGCTTACATTAAGCAATTAACATTACCGCAAACAAAATAACTTCATGCCATGACCAGCACATCTTGCTGGAAGATGGGTATGATACCAACTATGCATAGTTGTAATTTACTTGTAAATTACTTGTAAATTAGTTCCACTAACTGGTACTTGAGAGACCGCCTGCTGCCAATTACCTCCCAAAGACCCATTAGATCGCATAGGGCCGGCCTCCTCCGGGTTCCATCCACCAGCCAATGCCATCTGGCTACGGCCCCGGGGGAGGGCCTTCTCTGTTGCAGCTCCGGCCCTTTGGAACGAACTCCCCGCGGAGATTCGGACCCTCACGTCTCTCCCTGCTTTCTGAAAAGCCGTTAAAACCTGGCTGTGTCGGCAGGCCTGGGGTTGATGAGCTCGCCTCCCCTCTCGACAAGTGTGGTTGTTGGTCATTTTAATATGTGTATTTTGTACTTGTATGTTTCCCCTTCCCATTTAAGTTGTTCGCCGCCCTGAGTCCCTTTTAGGGAATAGGGCGGCATATAAATAAAATAAAACTTAAATTTAAACTTAAATGGACCACTCTGGTCTAGTTCCTCTTTCTTTCTTGCTTTCTAATGATCGATATGAAAATATCCATCTTTTTTTTTTTAACCAGAGTATTTTTCAGTATCATTGCTTGACACGTTTTATTTTATTTTTTAAAAAAATCACATATTGAGGTTTTTGTTGAAAGAATAGGACTGCAGCATTCAATCTCCTGAAAACCATTGAGAATCCTTCCTGAACAGGTAGAATAGGAAAGCCAGGCGTTATGAATTATCCTCTGTACGCCTTGCTGTTTGAATTTGGCACATCTGTAATATCGTGAAGTGGAAGCTCTTGAATGATATTGCAGATTGCAATTGGAGCCATCATAGAAAATGCTTTGTAATATAGGAGTAAATTAGGTCCTTGAGCAAAATCCAGATGAAACGGCCTTCTCAGGTAAAGCAGCCTGTAATTTACCAAGAATTGTAGCCCATGGGGTTTGACAAGAAATTACACCAGGTGAGGAGCATTAAGGTTCAACTCACAAAACTATCAGATCATCCTAAGGTAGAGACTAAGCACTTTAGAGCTGGTTTCAAGTGTAATCAATACCTTATATTTTGTCTCAAAAATAAAAAGGAACCATTGCATACGTTGAAGCTCAGAATAATATAATCAGTGCTTTGAATTATGTCAAAGACAGTAATTAATTCAGAGACAACAAGAAACTGGCACATGTGTTAAAACACAAGTATAATGCACTCATGATTATTCCATCAGTGCTTACGCACATATTCATGCACAGACACACAAACTCTCACTATACAAATAAACCCCGTGCTCATTTATACTGCTGTTCCTCGTTTTTCTTTTAATAACAGCACAGTAACCAAAATTACCCACAGTTCATGAAAAATAAATTGTATATTTAATATTCTGTTAGCCCCCTTAGTTTATTCTTAGTTCATGTTTAATATAGTGTTGAATGAATCTTAAATTTAATTTTGCAAGGAAGATCCATGCTGTAATTACTATAACATAAATAAATTAAAGCTAAGTTTTGCTATGCTGTGTGCAGTGTGCTACTGAGAGTTATGATCCAATTTCATTTTTATGCCAGGAACTCTAGACAATAGATATTGCGGGAAATATATTGTTTTGGCTTTTCCTGTATATGTTTCGTTTCTTTTGACAGGTTAGGAGAACCAAACAGAGCTTTGAGTTCCAAAATTAATGGTGGGTATGAGGCAGGGGGAGAAGAAATGGGGCAATGGGTAGGTGAGCTATGAATAAAAGTATTTATTTGAGTGAAAACAGTCATCCAGACATGGTATATAATAAACATTAAGCATCATATACCATAATCATACTACATTCCAATTTATGTCACACCTGCACCCACTGAGCAATATTGCTTTTGCTCTAGTGAACCACATCTTGTTTGAAACTTCTGACCATTTGTGCTGGGGAGAAGTTAATTTATTCATTTACTATATCATATATGTACCGGAAACCATAGAGGCGGTTCATTGACAGTAGAGTTCATTCAAATTTCCATTAACAGCTACTTTTAGAACCTGTTATCATTGAACAGGAACAGTCAGGTTTTGTAAATGAGTCATAATGAACTATTTTTATGTTGTTGCTTTAAAAAAAAAAATCCTGCTTAATTTATTGCAAGACAGAAGCATGTTGAACCTCTGGAAATAGGGATATATTATTTCCTCTCTTGTTAGGCTGTCATGTTATACCCAAAATGAACGGCAAAACTGCTAATACCTGTGAATTTTATTATGATGAAAGAAAGGGGAAGCACAGTGCTTTCCCTTATCTGTCAATGGGTATGGAGAATTATGAGACAGAACAAAATTTGGGGAAATAATAACGTGTAAGAGATGCCATAGCTCTGTTTTCTGGATTAAGAGCATAGAGCAGCGAAACAATCTTCCCTAGAGATGAATATGTCCTTTGAGATGGGTAGCGTTATGATCTTGCTGCTGTTGATCAAGACGCTGGGTGTGATAGGACTTGTGAGCCTAAATATCTGAAGAGATTCAAACAGAAGAGTTTCTGAGTCCATTTCCGGCCAATGGGATAGTCAAAATAGCCTACAAACAAGACAAAGGATAAGCAACCTTTGGGAATTCTCTTCTTCCCAAGAAGAGAATTGTAGATGGTCCTCAAATTACAACCACAGTGGGGACCAGAATCCTGTTGCTAAGCAAGGCAGGTTTTTTTTTAAGTGAATTGTACCCAATTTTACACATTTTGACATATTTTTTAAGCAAATTGCTGTAGATGTTGATTCCTGCAATTGTTAAATGAATCTGGCTTCACCCATTGAATTTGCTTGTCGGAAGCTGGCTGAGAAGATTGCAAGTCGGGTAACACACACACACATGCACACACACACGTGCACACACACACACACACACACACACAGGATGCTGCAACCATTGTAAATACGTGCCATTTGGCAATTTTGATCATGTGACTATGAGGATGCTGCAACAGTAGTAAGGGAAAGGACTGGTTGTAAGTCACCTATTCCAGTGCAGTTGTAACTTTGAACAGTCACTCAGGGAATGGTTGTAAGTCAAGGACTACCTATATTATATCATAGATGGGGGAAAAAAGGTTGTATTTGATACTCACTTTCTCTCTTTTGTTCATATCACTGTTAGATTTCAGTCCTGGGCATATAAGATTTAAAGTAAGACCTTTGGTGGGATTTATTTTTATGTAAGTGCGGAGAGGATTGTGCTGCCATAACCCATCCATCCACCCTTAAGAAAAACTAATCAGAGAAAGCAAGCAGAAATAGGCAAATCAGAAGAACATGTTCTGTCATACAGTAAACAGCATTTTAGCACTCAAAAGCCTTTTTGTAAAATTTCTAGGTGTAGGGAGGCTCTTATGCACCTTCTGGAAAGCATTGCTACACTGTACATTGTTTTAAGTTCTAGAACTTTGTAAGTAAGGCATCATCCTAATTTTAGCCATTGTCTATGTCTATGGAGATTCTCAATCATCCAGGTCATGGGTTGTCCCAAAAATACTTTTTTGTTGTGGCCCAGCAGGAGCCGTTGGAGCTGCCACCAGACTCCAACAGCGAGGGGCCCTATGAGTCAGCTCTGGAGGATGTGGTGGACCCTGGACAGGGTTCCGACTCCGAGCAGGGCTCAGAGAGGCTGGTTGGCCACCAGGAGGCACCTGAGCCTTGGACCAGTGGGGAGGAGACAAGGGAGAGTGATCCGGATGCCAGTAGTGAGTTGTTCCTAGATGCCCGGCATCGAAGAGCTAATAGGCGTAAGGAACAGTTGCACAGTTACAGGAGGTAATTGCACTCAGCTGGTGGTCATTAGGCTCCTCTCCAGACTATAAAAAGACTCCTTGTGCACACGCCCCTCTTTGCAGAAGTCAACGCAGGATTGAATGTTGGAGGACATTACTGTGAGCTTGGCAGGCTGGATTGCTGCCAAGCCTTATCTTGTTTATTGCTGCCCAAGCTTGTCTTTGCCGGTTTGTTGCCAAGGACCTGTCTGTCTGTTAATTAAATGCCGTAACTTATCTCTGGATCGGAGTGTGCTTTGGTGTGGAATGAGGGGGGTCAGAACACTTTTTCAAGAGGCAAGTGGTCTTTCTGGTTTTTCTTGGAAGACATTCTGCTTCATATCTAAGAAGCTTCTTCAGACCTTTAGGATGAACACCCTTCAGAGCTGAAGAAGCTTCTTGGATGAGAAGTGAAACCATCTTCAAAGAAAAATCCAGGAAGTCCACTTGAATAAAGCATCTTTGGGACAACCATCTATCCACTGCAGGATGAAGACCTCATCTCCTTGTTTACAACCAACACGGTCCTGAGCTTTCTTTTGCCAATGGGACCCGCAATACTTGCTGATGATGTCTTGTTTTAGGTCTCTTTCGTGGACCCTTTTTATAAAATGGGATCAATTCTGTGACTGCCATAGTCCACCTGCCATCGGTTCTTCTTACTAGATGACCAGCCCATTTCCATTTCAATTCTTTTGCTCCTTTCATGATGCCATATACTTTTATTTGTTCTCTAATCCATGTGCAGGTCTTTCTATCTTCTTGTAATGCCGAGCATGTCTCCTCCCATGGCTCTTTGTGGCACTCGTAGCTTTTCTATAAATTGTGAGGTTAGTGTCCATGTTTCACCAGCATATGTTAGAGCAGGTAGCACATGCTGTAAGTACTTGGAATCGGTTATTCCTTGTATATGATACACATATGATGTCAAAGTGTATATATAATATAATGATTTCTGCTTTGAAGTATCAAAGCATTCAGTTTAAAGACCTGAGTTCCTCTTTTGACCCAGGCCTTCCTTAGAAAGCATGAAGCCAAGTTTTGGTCCCTGAAAAACCTCTTTTATTTACACGACTGTGAATTCCTTTCATTCACAGTCAGCAAGACTTAGTAAACAGCCTTTCAGAGAAATGTTTATCCATACGAACCTTATCTTGTTTGGAGCGTTGCCAGATAACTAGTTTCCAAATGCAGGGCAAGGCTTTCTTCTAGCAGCTCTGTACATGCACACACTGGGAACAGACTCCAGATGTTCTTCTGCCTCACTGCTGTCTAGTTTGTTTTCTTTTGAAATCAATGGGAATTATTCTTAAAAGTGTGAGATCTCTTTCTATCACATTAATTTATAAACTTATCGGCCATTGCAGGGCCCAGCACCAATCAGCACCAATCAAGAGAAATCTCAGGGCCGAACCTAATTCCCACCTAATTATGCAGTGGTGGGATTCAAATAATTTAACAACCGGTTCTCTGCCCTAATGACCATCTGGGTAGGTGGGGCTTGGTGGTCATGTGACTGGGTGGGCGTGGCCAACTCAATGTCACTCATGTCGATGGGCGCTTCGCCTTAGCTGTTACAATGTAATAAGGATTAGCCGGAGAGCCAGTTTCTGTAAGCAGGTCAATAAAGATTCGGCTAGAAACAACACTAGAATGTTTCCTTCCTGCCTTCCTTACAGGATTAGCCCTGTAAAGTGGAAAGGAGATTTCTTCCAACAACCGGTTCTCTGAACTACGTAGAAAGTTACCAACTGGTTCTCCCGAATAGGTGCGAACTGGCTGAATCCCACCACTGCTCCTATGTTACAAACCCATTCCGTTACCTGCACAGAACCTGTTCCGATGTAATTTGCATGCAGGGATATTTCTGTTCTGCATTTTGCCCCTGCTTCAATAGAGGCCATTCCTCCCATCCATTTATGTGTTTCAGGATCAGTTCTGCATTATCATTTGGAAATTTCTGGCTAGAAAAGGCTTTCTGCCGCAGAAGCTTTTTTTTGGAACCCTTGGAGGAGTGGAAGATGAGTTTGTCTGCAGGATGTGGGCTAAACCTACAGTCCTGTATGTCTTTGTAATATCCTTGCTCTTTCACACAAGCAATGCCTAAGCAAGTCTGTAGCCCTCCTGACATCCAATTAGGCAGTCACTGAATTATTGATACTCTGCTTATTACTGGTTCCATTTTTAAACACTGCTTCTTGTACAACATTAGAAGAGGAGAAAAAAAGAATCTTGCGCTGGCATACTGTGGTTCGCAGTCAATTTTTGGTAGCTGCGTGGAAATTAAAAAAAAAAAAAAAGAAGACATTCCCTCCAGTGTGAAAGAGCAGTATGAATTCTAGAAGCCTCTTTGTGTTCTTCCTTTTCTCATTAAGATTGATTTTGTTAAGCTGACTGCAAATATCAAGCCATCCATTAAGGCCCATTGGGAATTCTTTGCCCTCTCTCTTTCCTCTCGTTTGATCTTCTGTTTTGCTATGATCTTTACTTTTGCTCTTTAAGGTTGTTTTTTTTTAAAGGACAATTTTGGTCAAACACTGGTCACTATTCATTAAGACGATGATAATTTCCCACCTGCTGTTTGGACTTAAGTGCCTCATTAGGCATCCTACTTTCTTTAACCTCCCCGCCTTCACGTCTATATATTTTGGCTTCAGCAATGTTTCTGGTGTCCTAAGAAGTATAATTTATCTGTACCGCCATCCCACCGATGCAAAGCAAATTATCTAAGTCTTCCTTCTTCGTGGCTCATGCTTCTCGGTCCCTCTTAAGACAGCCTGAATCCTGGTTCTGGAGCAGATGCGTGTGGGGTGCGAGTTCAGTCTTGAAAACGGGGGGGATATGCCAAAGGAGGTGAATAATGAGGAGGAATCTGTGCTGAAGCAGCTGAAGGTGGCATAACCCTAGAGGATAATTCATATGCTGAATCAGGAGCAGATGTCAATAAAGACAGCTTATCTGAGTATTTGGATGCTGATTCAGTAGCACGTTGCATTGATGGGATAGGCTTGTCAGACAACCTGTTTGTAAAGACCAATGTTGACTGTGAAAATGGTGGGTTGTTAGAGGGAGGTGACATTTTCCTGGAGGCAATAAGCACAGAAGAAACATCTTTCAAAAATGACAACCCAACAGATTTTTTTCAGGGTCCTATGGAGAAATCCTATCAGCAAACAGATTCCCTTTTAAAAGTCAGGGGAATATTTTCCAAATACTTAAGACATCTCAGTGTGGCCATATTGCTTACGCATCTTGCCAAAATGCAAAAGTGAAGTTTTTGGAAATGCAGTCTGTGGGTGAAGCCTACCAGCCCACTCATTCAATAAAGGAGCTTCCCACTAGTAGGAACAGTATTGTGTGGGTATATATCTGCTGTGGAGGTTACTCTAAGGAAAAAAATATGTTTACATTAGGTTATTATATTCAATGTATAGAATGTATAGAATGTATAGAAAACTATTTTTGGACAATAAAAATCCTCTCAAATCAAACTTGCTGATTGCTCGGAAAGGTACATTGATCTGAAAGGTACATCCTTATTAGGCCATTATTATAACATTTTACTCAGCTTTATTATGTTGCCCAGGTATTTATTTATAGTGGGGAAATGTCCAGGCCAAACATAATTTCTAATGTTGGATTTTCCCCCTTACCAGAGGGAGCCTCCTTGTGGAGTACTGTGAAGCCGTTACCATAGCAACTCCACTGCTCTGTACAGTAGAAGCCATTTTACAGCAGTACAGTAGAAGCCATTTTAAGGCGCAACAGGCTGTATCATTACAGAACACACTGCAAGGGGTGTCTTACCCCCACAGTATTTTTCTCCAGAGAATAAGTCATCTGTGTACCGAGTTTGGTTGAAATGGCTCGAGGCGTTCCAGAGTTATGCTGGAACACACACACACACACACACAGAGAGAGGGAGCCAAGTCACAGTTAGTGTCACAAGTTGAGGGTGACCCTACTAAGTGTTCTAGTGTCTACTTAGTAATTACCTGGCATTAGATGCATCTCCCCATGACTCCAGAACAGCAAGTTTTGAACATGGTACCTAAAGTTCAGAAGGGTTACTTCTGAACGACTATTTTAAATGCAATAGAAGGAAGAAGTTTTATATTTACGGGGAATAACATGAATTAAGTAAGAAAAAATCTTCTGTTTCTTTGTTTCATCTGCATTTTACAGCTGAACTGTTCTCAGAGGTCCGTTGGGCACAACGTTGTGTGGTTTAACTTAGGGAAGAAGCTATGGCTATTTACATATAATCCATAGTGACCATGTAGTTTAGCATTTTCCGGAAGTTCCGACTCTTGCTAATAGCATTGAGTATACATCACCTGGGTTCATTCTTTAGGATAAAATTGTGTTTTGTCAATGATTGGTAAATGTAATATGAGGGCAGGTGTCCATATATACACATAAAATAAAATAGTGAGTTTGAAAACTGGAGGCAAGACCAAGAGATGTTCTACTCAGGGACGGTGGGGCGGTGGTGGCGGCAGCGGCAGCGGCTGCTTTAAGTGCTCCCTTGTCTCACAACCGGGGCCGCTCCAGGCCGCCGGCCGCTGACACGTGCTCCTGCAAGAGCCTCTGGGCAGCGCCGGGAGGCCACAGAGAAGCTTCGCTCCGTTTTTCACTCAGCCTTCCCCCAGAGGCGATCCGGGACTTCCAGCGGTGGAGCTTGGAGAAACAGTGGACGCAGGCCGGGACAGCGGGGGGGGGCAGCGGGGCACTTTGCATCGCGGGAGCCACCAAGCACCTTTGCTGCAGACCCGGGCGCTTGGTTGCTCCCGCGATGCAAATTCCCCCCCCTCGCCGAGGCCGACCGCTGCCCTGCTGAGCCTCACCAGGTATCAACCTCACCACACGTCACTGGTTCTACTATAGAAGAGTCTTGAAGAAGACAGTAAACTAGGTGTATAGATAAGAGCTCAAGGGTTTTTTTTTAAAAGAAAACCAATAGCAGAAAAGGAGAAAGAAATAGTCTTGCCTGAAAATTTCTGCCCTTCATTAATGAACTCTCTTTATTTACACAGGAAATGCCATCAGACCAATAGCTCTTCGAGCTGTTTCTGCAATTGCGAAAGCTCTTCCTGGCTTTCCTATCTTAGCAACAGGAGGCATTGACTCAGCTGAAAGCGGTCTGCAATTTCTTCATAGCGGTGCTTCTGTTTTACAGGTATTTCTCTCTCTCTTTGCTTTTTTTCTTTTTCTTTTTTGAAACAGCACAAGAATTTGCTTTGAAGGGAGATGAGGAAGAGGCTTAAGCCTCAGCCAATTTTCCCTTCGTATCTTCGCCTTTTATCAGCCATTGTTGTCCCTCATTTATTTAATCTATAATCTACCTTTCTGCCATAGTTGGCCTAGCAATAATGTGGATAAATATGGAAAAAACATATCTAAAATGTTAAGAATTGTAAAACATAAGAAGCAAACGTTGATCGTTATAAACATGAAATCTAAAATAATTGCACAATGCCAATATCACAAAAACTGTTTGTAAATAACAGGTGGATCTCTAAAGGGAATATTATGTACATTTTGATTATTGCTCTTTGATGAGGATATTATAGAACTGAAAAAGTACAGATGAAGGTAATCAAAATAGAAAAAAAACGAGCAAGAACCCTATGTATAACATGTCACTTTTTAAAAATAGCAGATAGTAATAGCACTTCACTTATATACCACTTTATAGTGCTTTTACAGCCCTAAGCAATTTATAGAGTCAGCCTATTGCCTCCAACAATCTGGGTCCTCATTTTACCCACCTCGGAAGGATGGAAGGCTGAGTCAACCTTGAGCCGGTGAGATTTGAACTGCCAAACTTGCAGCTAGCAGTCAGCAGAAGCAGCCTGCAGTACTGCACTCTAACCACTGTGCCACCTCGGTTCTTAAACAGGTATATGAGGAAAGTTATTACAATCAAGAATAATGAAGAAAAAGTAAATCGAAGTTTTCACAATAACGCCTGTGTGAATAAAATGGTAAAAAGGTATTAAACATACCTAAAAGAACATACTGTGTTACTAACCTATTTAATTAGTAATGAATGCTCTGTCCATAACCTGAAGAGTTTAAAAGGAGATTAGAGAAATTTATTGAAAATAAGATTATCAAAGGATAATCATTATATATATTACTTCTATTATTAGAGGTGGTATTGCTCTTAATACGAGATGCAAAACCAGATAATAGGAATCTTGCTGTTATATTCATATCCTGCCTGAGGCTTGCCATAGGCATGCTTTGACAAGCCTTGGGCCTAATCCAACAAAGTTCTTCGTATTTTATTTTGATTTCAGACAAATTATCTTTCAATTTATTTTATGGTAAGTCTTAGAAAGCTAGTAAAATATAAACTAGCAATGTTACAGCTAGATCAACTTGGAACATGTAAAAAGAGCATTCATCAATTGTTTTACATCGGTCCCAAGAAAATGGATGTCGTAGCGTTCTAGTTAATGTGATAGTTAGATGACAGAAAAATGGAGATGCTCTTTGGCTCTACAAATAATTTGATCTTTGACTGGAAAAAATCTGGATGATCACTAAATTGCAGTAAAAATGTATATGGAAAATAACTTTTAATCTACTGTCTGGAATAGTAGAAAGAGAGCTGTGTTGTCAAAAGTCAGGAGTCGGCTAACACCTTTTCCAATTAGCACATCTCCAACCAATACTAAAGTTTATGCTTTTTAATAAAATGTTGTCAATTTTTGGCATTTTCACTTGTAGCAGACACTCATGCTACCTAAGAGGATAATGATTGGAATTGATTTTTTTTAATGGATGGAAGGAGAAAAAGTCAGAAAGGAACATTCAAGACCTTCTGCTTGCAATGTTCACCAGGAAATTAGAATTATTATTTCCATCAGTGAAAATACAAAAACCCAAGGCATATAGGAATTGGGGGGGGGGGGGACCAGACTCAGTCTCAGATATCAGAAGAAGTGGAATTGTCAAAGCTTTAAAAATTCTGTTTTTTAAAGCTAAAAAAAAATCTGTTTGCTTAAGGGCAGATTTAAAGTTGTGTCAGTTGTCTTAAATCAGGGATAGGGATTTTTTTTTCTGGCAACAATGTTGAATGTTGAATGTTTATTTCATTTATATGCTGCCCTTTTCCCCCGAAGGGGGACTCAGGGCGGCTCACAACTCAAACCAGGGAAGGGGGGATACAGACAAATTAACAACAACACAGAAACAATACATGATTTAAAAACACACAACAATCATACCATTCGAGGCGGGGGGCAACGGTTCCACAAATCTTGCAAGATTGTGGAAATCTCATAAAGTTGCTCACAACATTGTGTAACATTTCACAAACACATGAGAGTTAAATATCAGTTTTGATAGCTTAGACCTTGTTTAGGGTTACAATAGATTTTCGATCTCTTTGGAAAGTCTGGGATGTTGTTCTGAAGAATCCTTTAATTCCTAAAATCCCAGAAATTAAAAAAGTAAGGCTGCGTGTGTGTATGTATGTGTATGTATACAGTATTTCTTTATAATTAATTAAACTCAGTTAATTAATAAATATTTCTCTCTGCGTGGATTGTGTGTGTGCGAGAGAGAGAAAGAGAGAGATTTCATTCAAATTTTAAATTAATGTTTTAAATGTTAAATATTGTCTAGCCACAGATAAAATTACATTATGGAACAGATTATCATGTTTAAATAAAAGTTACTAATATTGTCAGAAACTTTTAATTGTTAGAATATTATAAACAATACTCCCTCTCCCCACCCCCTTTATTCTTGATCTAGAGCAGCATTGAGAGCAGTATGAAAAATAGAAAGAAGTATGATCAGCAGGGGAATGTTCCATTGATTTCATTTATGACTATTAATTAGAACTGAACCTCAACCAAAGGACTGTATAACTTCCTACAATTTGTCACACAGCCCCTGAAGAGTTCTATTAAAATGTTAGATTAGCTGAAATGTATTATAGTGTTCCTTCCAACTTGCTTAAGGATTTTGATTTGACTTCAAAAATTGATATCTTGATTAGTTTGTTAATGTATAACTTGGCAGAATGATTAGACGGGTGAACGGGTTTGTTATTAATTTATCTGAAACTTGCTTATAATAATACATTTTAAAAACGTAACAGAATAGAGAGCCAAAAAAAAAAAACCCCTACATAATAAATTGGCATTCTTACTATCTTTGGAGAATCACAAGAATTGGAATTTGTGAGGCAAGACCAAATCACTGTAGTGCATGAGAAAAGATCAACAATTTTCTTTTTGCAAAATGATTATCAAAAACTTCAAGGTAGGATAATTTTATGTAGAGTGCAATAACAGCATTGTTTTTAAAAATAACATATTTGAAGGCTTCTGATTACAGTTCCATAAAAATATTATTTTATAGCTACTGTTGCCTTCAACGCCATTTGTGCAGAAGTATCTACATATGCACAAATCAATCTAATTTAAGTTGAGCATCTTTATGTCTCATTGTTTTCAAGAAGAGAAAGTTAAGCAAATGATTAGTTTTCCCATTAATGGTCAACAAAGTATAAATAAGCTGTTTCTTGTTTGCTGCAAGGACGCTAGCCAATGAATACTGGATGGACGCTGGGAAGCAGAGGCAGATTTTTTTTTCTTGTTTTTCTCCTCTAAACCTACGTGCATCTTATGGTCAGGAGCATCTTATGGAGCGAAAACTATGGTAAATAAACAGAATATGGATATCTCACAAGCACACATTAAGAGAGTCCAAAATTGAGTTAGCTGAAAGTTAACATTTTCCAAAAGTGGGTAAGGAATTATCTGGCTCATAAGGTTGTAGCAAAATTGTTAACAGTCTGGTGTCGAAATTATCAGAGGTCAATTACTAAAGTCAGTGGCAAAGTTTTGTTACCACCCTGCCTTAAGAAATAGTCCGTATTGAAGCCAAGTGTCTATCTACCCCGCAGGGGCAAGGAAACTGCCAAAATTTCCCCAAAATAAAATGTAACTAGTAACAAAGCCACAGGAGATTAGACTATTTGATTCATTGGAAGCAATGGGCACAAAGTTAGGCTTTCACAACAGTACCAAGGTTTAGTTATTTATAGAAAGAGCCTTTTTTATGATGAAAGTAGCCAGCTTCTACCCAAACATATTGTTCTGTCCCCCCTTCTTCACTCGTTAACAGACGACAGGCAGACAAACTTAAAAGGAAATAACTTTATCAGTCCTTGGCTCTGACTGGCTGTGAGCCCAAAAATAAACATAAATAAAGTCTCTGACAAGATAACAGAATGCAAAACAAAACTCTTACAAAGCAATTCACTTCTCCAAGTGTCTCCTTGAATCAGGGTTACAGAAGGCAAACCACTTCTCCAAGTGTCTCTCACAAACAAACCACGACCGATGAATGATGAACGAATGAATGAACGTTGACTCCTGCAACCAGGGCGTGGAACCATCCGTTCTTTTATCACCAGAAGATGCCACTAATGAGCCCCAGATGCATTGTTAATCTTGCATCCCGACTCAACTCACAGCAAACTTCTGCTGAGTCACAACACATATTAGGCTCTGGTTAACTCTGATATCAGAAAATGGACTACTTAGGAAATGGCAATTCATCCTAAGCCTGCCTGTTGTTTCTTTTCTCTCTAGCTTTCAATGCAGTGTTGAGAATGTTCTTTTAGTCTGAGTAGCTAAGACTTAGAACAGGTTATGTACATGCAGTGGGGCGTTTTTCAGCTTGATTTCTCTGACCTCCAGAGTGAAGTCTTAACAAGTGCGTCTTCCCATTCCCTCTCTTCCTCTAGTTGCTGATTTCTTGCCAGGGGTATGACAGAATATCAGATACTCGGTAAATGAAAGGAACTCAGAGACCAATAAAGTAACATGGCTGTGAAAACCGATTCACATATTGATAGGAAATCTAGTAGCTGTTTCCAGAGCAATCAAGATATTCTGTTTGCTTTCTCTTCACATACACAAAAAAAGTTCTACTCTTATGTAAAAAAAGCACAAGCAAACCAATTTAAATTTGCTGCTTTAAATGGCCTCTATATAGGTTTCTCATTTAGAAGTAGAAAAATCATTGGAATTCCTGTGTTGTATCATTATCTATTTTGCAAAAAATACTATCAATCAGAACTGAAAAGATTTATTTTTTGGATTAACTGTTCTGGCTGCTACAAGAGAAATATGCAGTTAGTCTAATCTTAGTTACAGAGAATTCAGACACTTTATTTAAGAATTAACTTCTTGATAGAAGGTTCCTTAATAGTTGTGTATGCGTGTGTACTAGTTGATAACCCGGCGTTGCCCGGGTATTTATTTATAGGGGGAAAACATCTGGACCAAACGTAATTTCTAATGTTGGATTTTTTTCCTTACCAGAAGGAGCCTCCATGTGGAGTACTGTGAAGCTGTTACCATGGCAACTCCACTGCGCTGTACATTAGAAGCCATTTTACAGCAATACAGTAGAATCCATTTTAGGGCAGTACAGTAAATGCCATTTTAAGGCACAACAAGCTGTATCTTAACAGAACACAAACCCCGAGGGGCGTTTGGGGTGTCTTATCCCCACAGTATTTTTTTTTTCAGAAAGTAAGTCATCTGTGTATGAAGTTTAGTTGAAATTGCTTGAGACGTTCCAGAGTTATGCTGGAAATCACACACACACACACAAACACATAGAACCATTTATATATGTATATTATTGTGTGTGTGTGTGTGTGTGTAAGTGTGTATACACACACATATACGTACATGAAATAACATATAAACACACACTACAGTATAAAATTGTCTCCCTGTGTGTGTAAACAAAATTCCCTTCTCACTCTTATGGGCGGCGTATGTCTTCTCACTCTCGGATCCTGTACCAGAGGCCTAAGAGATTGAGGGCTCTGCATAGTTTCGTAACTGTACCTAACATTAGAGCCTTCTGGATGGAAAGTTCTGATGTCATTCCAGGATTCTGTCGGAGCCACTCTCCCAGATAAAGAGTCACGGCCCCTGAACGCTTCTATCTTGAGGCTGGAAGCTGCTGCTTCCTGTCTCGCCAACTTCATTCTTAACTCGTCCAATGGCTTATAAGCTTCCAAAACTGCAGCCAGCCAGCCATAATGACTTTGTGAGGCAATGTAGAAAAATACTTCACAATGAACAGAGCTCTGTAAGGATGTGCAAAGCACATTAACACGTTAACTTGGAGACATTTCCAAGGCAAAATGGAGTGTTTCAGGCACGAAACAGTTGAAAACATTTTGCACAACCCTATGCCTTACTGCTGAAATAGTGTTTACTTAGAAAGGATCTGTTTTTGGTTTCCTTCTTTTTTTTAAAAAAAAAGACTTGCCAAGGTTCCCCTGGCCAGTTCAGTTCAGTTCAGTTTATTACATTTATATGCCGCCATTTTCCCCCAAAGGGGACTCAGGGCGGCTCACAACTCAAACCAGGGAAGGGGGGGTACAGACAAAAAATTTAAAAAACAAAGCATAACAATGCATAATTTAAAACACACAACAGTCATACCATTCGAGATGGGGGAACAGCTCTTTAGCCCCAGGCCTGTCGGAACAGCCAGGTTTTAAGGGCCTTGCAGAAGGCCTGGAGGGTGTTGAGGGTTCGAATCTCCACGGGTAGTTCGTTCCAGAGGGTCGGAGCAACCACAGAGAAGGACAGGATCAGATAATTTTTTCCTTCAAACAATTGAAGATTCCTACCCTAGATTCAGGATTTGCTGAAGCTAGCATCCTTCAGAAGATTCTAAGTTTAATTCTGGTAGCTCCAAAGAATGTCCTACACTCCACGGGAGGCTTCATCACAGAGCTTCTCTCTTCCCCTCCAACTGTGTTATTCAATGATTCTAAGGCATGGTAGCACCTTGATCTATTTGCTTGAAGATTGAATTTTCTTTTTCTTCCTTTCAAAACACTCACTTTTCAGAATAACTTTACCTGGGTATCTTTTCTTCTCCAAGAGTGAATTTCACTGTAGAAAATGGAGATCTAGCAAGTCCCACACCTCTGGGAAGTGCTCTAGAACCCATATGTTTTCAGCTTAGAGATATACTCAGAGGTGGGTTCCTACCAGTTCGCACCTATTCGGTAGAACCGGTTCACCAAATCTACCGAACCGGTTAGAAGAGGTTCCACCAGTGGACCCGGAAAGCAGGCCACACCTACAGAAGAGGTTCCAAAAATTTTTGAAACCCACCACTGGTCCTTGGATATGATTATTCTACACTATCATGCTCATATTTATAAAACTCAGTGCCTCTGTGAAAGGTAAGGATGACTACTGCGTTTGTGGTGCAATCAGAACATTGCGTGTGTCGAAGTTGTTTTAACGCAAACCAAAGATGCCTTTTAAAAAACAAGTTGACATCCTATTCTTATGCATGCCAGTGCTGTGTGTGAGGTAATTTAAGGTGGTTCTGACAAGTGTCGTTGGCATCTTCATATCCAGTCACATGGGCGGCAAGCCACTCCCAACCGGTCACATGGGTGGCAAGGCACGCCCACAAAGGAAGCCACACCCACAGAGTAGGTTCGAACAATTTTTGAAACCCACTACTGGATATACTAAATAATTAATTACAGTCTTTTTTTTAAAAAAAAGAGGAAAACAAGATAACCTTCTCTGACAGTGTTTAATCTTTTGACTTTGTTATTTATTGGTGTTTGAGTTTGCCTCCTAAAACATATTGTGATATTTTCCCTCAATCTGATATAACCAGATAATCAATGCTTGAACAAGAAAAAAAAATACTTCTTTTAGGTTTGATTGGTTTGTTTTGGTTTATTGGATTTATATGCCGCTCTTCTCCCAAGGACTCAGGGTGGCGTACAACATTAAAAAAACACATATTACAAAAGTTTTTTAAAAATTAAATAAAATATCCAAAACAAACCCAATTAAGATTATCAATATCATTTTTTTAAAAAAAATCAATTAAAATTAACAATAATCAATGATTTGTTTTGTTTTGTTCAGGCCAGGCTGGCTTGCTGGAAAAGCCAACTTTTTAGGGCGCGTCGGAAGGACCGGAGGTCGGGGATATTATACGAAGCTCCAGGGGCAGCTCATTCCAGTATGTTCAGATTCAATTTTAAATTAAATCTGAACATACTTTGTTCTGGTGGTAGAAATATTGGATGAAACACAGACAAAACATATCATGATTCTTGCTTAAAGTTTGAAAATTGCACCGTTTCACTACTTACTGCATACAGTAGTGAGATGGGATGGATATTTGTTTTGCCTTAAAGCTCTGAAAAGTTAAAGCTATCGTTATGTAACCATAAGAGAAACACGAGAAGAGCAGTGTCAGACTCCTGCAATTAGATTTCCAAATTTGTGATATTTCTGCGATAAAAAAACGGATTAATATTTAAATATATTTATGTTTAACAAAATGTTGCATCCCATCTCGACGTGTTTTCTTGTCTTTTAAGCAAGCTCTTTTTCTTAAATCTTTTATTTGACGAATAAGACTTTCATCTCGCTTCACATATCTCTTCTCCCCATATGCATCTCCTCAGCCCAGTCACATCTTCCTCTTTGATGAATGTTTTTCTTAAAAGGCTTTTGAGGCAGAGACATGCATTTTTTTTTTTTAAAAAGAATCATCATCTTAGTATGAGAAATTAAAAAAATGGAGACAATTATAGAAAATTCCAATTGGAAGAGAAATCGCATTATCAAATATGCCATAAAAGCACAAAAATATTAAAGTAAAATCACTTCAGAGCAGCCTGTGCGATTCAATTGTAGATCAATAGTATGTAGTTAATGCATTAGCAGTAGAGCATTAATTTGCAATTACCGCAGGTGATCTGATCCTCTATGTGCTGTCCATTGACATAAATGACCTTTTGTTGAAAAGGATTCTGTAGGCATTATTTCTAGCAGCTGTAACGAGAAAAGAAATAGAACAAGTCACTTTTGATCTCTCTTGCACTCTCTCTCTCACACACACAGTCTCTCTCTCTCTTTCTCTATCTATCTATCTAACACACACACACAGACACCCCTAGAAATATTGTGTGTGTGTGTGAGAGAGAGAGAGAGAGCAAAATCCTGAGAAAGAGAAAGACGGAGACAGAGACAGACAGACACATTTGAAAAAAAAATAGGTCTGTTTTAGCCATTGAATTCTTTGAATATTCACTTGTTGTATTGATGCAGGAGGGGTTGCACAGGTAAACCCACCAGTGGCTGGCCAGGTTAGGTGGTCTTAATAGAATGGACCTTATAAATTCATATTAGTTTGGCTTTTCATTCTAGTGCCCTGGAGTCCCAAAGTTGACTTTTAGCTGGAGTGAACTTTTCTCTCCAACTTCCTCATAAGTATTAAAAATAGGGCTGAACAGTGTGGCAAGACCCTGTAAAAGGGGGGGGGGGGCGCACAGGAAGCCAGACGTGGATGAGAGATAGAACAGAGGTAAAAGCTGCTGACAGCTTAAGACATTATAGGAACTTCTCTTTCTTGTATTTTTCCTATGTACTTCTTTGTAACATTCCAAATGAACTTCCCCTTTTTGAAATGTCATGTTTGTCTCGTGTATGGAAACGCCTTGAGAATGCACCGTGTGGAACACGGCATAAAAGTAGCATCCTGGGCAGAGCCCAGGCAGTTCAGATTTTGGTGTGTGAACACGCTGAACTCGATGCATCCAATAAACCTGTTTCTCTCACCTTCGTGGTATCAAGTCCTGGTCTTTCGTAAGTAGATTACAAACCTCAATCTGCTGCAACAGTATTAGAGAAAATATATTCATCCTTTTGGCCAGGATATTGAAAAATGAATGAGGTTCTAATGATGTATTCTTTCTTCCATCCCGGATTTATTCACTGAATGAAAATGTTGTTGAATGGTTCATCATAAATCTTGCTGCTTTTAAGCAATGTTCACTGGTGGTGAAATTGGAAATGTTAGACCTGTAAAGTTGGATCTACTCGTGTCCTTCTGCTGAGCAGTGTTTTGCCAGGAGAATGAATTATTAATAGCTTCACAATCCCAGATCTTGTCAATTGATTTGGAGCAAACTCTAGAATAGATTTGAGGCAGGGACCTGCAGGCAGGGGAGGCAGAGCCTCATCCCTGTCATCATGAAAAGGAAAAAAAATGTAAAAGGAAAAAGGCAAGAACTGAGGTCAGGCTGAGCTAGTTGCTGCCAGAGTGAACGTGGATGACTCTGCTTAGTGCTTAACTGTACGTCAGGAATTTTTTGGCTTTTAACCCATAAAATGCCAGACTAGATGAGGCATGTCATTCTCCCGCCTCCTCCTGTAAAGGGCACTTTTTAGAGGCTTTTTTAAACAGTTAAGCACTAAGCAGAGTCATCCACGTTGACTCTGGCAGCAACTAGCTCAGCCTGACCTCAGCTCTTGCCTTTTTCCTTTTACATTTTTTTTTTCTTTTCATGATGGCAGGCAAGAGCAGAGTTGAAATCCTCTGTCAAACAGCTGGAAAAGGTATGTGTGGGTCGGAGGGAGGAGGAGGAATTCAAACTTCATCCTCCTGGTGCCGAGCTTTGGGCAAAGGCTGGAGGGAAGTGCTCTCCCTCCCCAAGTGTAGTTTGATTGCAGGCAGAGCCACGTTGTCTTTTCAAACCTGTAATCAGTGAAGCTGGGCTGGATCCTTCCGGGGCTGGGGGAAAGTGTGTGTGCACTCCAGTATGGCTCTTTGACTGGTTTCCTGCCTCCTGTGGTCTTCCTGACTCCCTCCAATCCTACTCTGTGTGTGTGTGTGTGTGTGTGTGTGTGTGTGTGTGTGTGTGTTTGTTTCAGAGAGAGTTTGTTTGAATAAGAGAGGGAAGGGGGTAGGAGAGATAATCCAATCCAACTTTTGTGTGTGTGTGTGTGTGTGTTTGAGAGGGGGGAGAGAGGGAAGAAGGAGGGGAAGGGAGAAGAAAAAGAACGAAGTAAACTTATTTAGCAAAGGAGAAAAACAAATGCTGTCGCTTTAAATCGGCATGCCTGGTTGTGGAATTCTGGGAAATGAAGTCCACAAGTCTAAAAAAATTGCTGCCTCACCAGCCATAAACCTCACTGCACGTCACTGATTTGAGGCATACAGACGAGAGGAGAGGAGGAAGGGAGCAATAGGAAATAGGAAAATTCAGCGTGAAAGTTAAGCATATTTACTTTATGTTAATTTCATTCTCAGTTTTATCCTGTTCCTTTACTAAGACAATGTAAAACAATATTTAGTTCTCAACATTGGCTTTGCAGTTGAGGAAGATGAAGGGGGAAAACTCTTACATAGGATGAAGCATCTACATTTTATAGATTTATCTTCAGCTCTGTAGCTCTGTAATCAGCATTATATTGAAAAGTTATATTAAAAAAAACCCATGCATTTTCTAAAGCAATCCTCCCGGTCAACAATAGTGTCTGGACTATCTTGCCAAAAGTCATTTCTTCAAAGAATGAAGAAATTGTTTCAGAAACTGAGCTTTTTTGTAGTGTTCTAACACCATCCATTTTGCTCTTACAAAACTTGAAAATTATCTGGGCAAAAAGGCAAGCAGAAGGAACTGTGTCTTGTCTCTATGAAAGGGGGAAGGTGTTGCTTTATTCCTATAGGACTTTAGGGGTCAGAGAACTTTTCTTCTTTTATAGATCACAAATGCGCTTCTTTCGTGGACACAAAATTGAGTTCACAAATTCTTACAGCCAAGCTGATGGAGCCCAAAAGCAATTTTAACAGAAAGAAAATATAGCAGTTTTGAAGGAAGAGGCTCAGAAGGATGAGAGGTTAATCACTCCATGACTAAATTGAGGTCCCAAGACAGAAAAATTGTTTTGCTAGCTAGTTTTGATAGACTTGCTGCTTACAAAAATATGGCCCCTGGAGTATGGAGCCTCAAAATTCTTGCTTTCAGTATTGTTCATTACAGATCTCTGTCTGTCAAAAGTGCAGGCCAATAAAAGTTCATCCAGAATGGACTCCAAAAAGAGAATCCCTTGCATTTTAGCTCTCTCCGTGCCCTTCTCCTTAGTGTTTTCAGTCTCAGTGTTTTAAGACAGTTTCCAAATAGATAGACTTGTTGATGTCTAGGGTGGCCTGGACTTCTTGGCCAACCATCTTTCAGTGCTGACATCTTTCTCTATTAAGCCGAAGCAAAAAACCTTCCTTAGGAACTGCAGTGGTGAAATTACACCTGTAATAATGCTCTGTATTTTAACTGCGCTCTATATTTTACAAAGGAAAGGAAACTTTCTTCATTATAAATTATTTAAATGATTTTGCTTCAAAATAGGTAAGTTTGATTTTAAAAAAAGAGATTGATGGTTTTTTAGAAATACAAATGTAGTTTTGGGCTTTCTTTCTTTCCTCTCTTCCCAGGAGAAAGAATTTGAAAGACATTTGTAGTATGCATACACACTCCCTGGTTATCAAAAATGCAATCACTTGATGTTACGATACGTAAAGTAATGTGAGAAAATTTGATAAAAGATGAGCATTCCAAGTGGATAGTTTACCATATTTTACTGCTATGAAAAAAAACAAAAACAAATTAAAAGGAAGGTAGTAAACGTACATTTTTCTGCTAATATTAAGGTTAGCATGAGTAGAAAAGCAATGCACCAGTTGATATTAGGCTGGATAAATATATTTTATTTGGGCTCTTAATAGGATTGAGACATTTTTCAGTGATGAGAAATACTCAACTTTTATATAAAGGCATGAAAAGAGTTTGGCTGCATCCGATCAAAAGACCATATATCTGATCAACATTTCCCACAGAAGTAAAGCACGCACTTCCAGGAATCTGAAAACCAGACAATACCAGTGGTGGGGTTCAGCCAGTTTGCACCACTTTGGGAGAACCGGTTGTTAACTTTCTGAGCAGTTTGGTGAACTGGTTGTTGGAAGAAATCATTAGGGCAGAGAACCGGTTGTTAAATTATTTGAATCCCACCACTGGACAATACTATGTATTTTTATTATTTGATTTGATTTATATACCGCGCATCTCACTGAGACCACTGTAAGCAGCAAAACTATATTTAAAACAATAGAAATATCAGATAAGAATAATCAAAAGCATACAAAGGCAAAAAAACAACAATAACCACCATTCAATAGTCCTTGCTAATGTGGGCTCCAATATCTTAGCAATGAATTTAGGGAAATTTGAGCCTACATATAATTGTGGCTGCAAGAATAACCTGTGCGCAATTTTGGAAATCTACTACCATACCGTCGGAAGATGCCATAATTAAAAAGATCTATGAATGTGCAGAAATGGACAGAATGACGGGTTGGCTGAGGAACAAAGGAGAAATGGAACATTATCTTAGCTGGAACCAGGGGTGGGTTTCGACCGATTCGCACCGGTCCCTGCGATCCGGTTGGTCGCCGAACCCGGAAGTAAGTAACTTCCGGGAACGGCGAAGCCCCCCCCCCCGTGCCCGCGCGCGCCCGCACACCCGCGCCCGCTCCTTACCCGGTTTTTACGAATTCTGCGCTTTCCACGCATGCGCAGAACGCATACAGTGCCTGCGCGATCCTCCAGGAGCAGCTGGAGCATCGTGCAGACGCTAGTACGCATGCGTGCGCCGCATGCGTGCACGCCGCGTGCGTGCGCGAGGACGCCGCCAGCCTCGTTCCAACCGATCCGGTTGGAACGGGGCGAGAAACCCAGCCCTGGCTGGAACCTATGGTATATGTGGGCGACAAGGAGAACAGCAGGGACTTAAAATGGAGAAAGTTAAATAGCAGTTGTTAACAACGGGAACTAAAAGTGAACATGGGTATTGTAATAGATCCCTGAACTTTGTAACAAGAAGATGCTGGTGAGAGACTAAACAATGAGAAAGGGGGGAAAAAAAAGATGGGCTGTGAATGACTGTCACCGTGGGGGGAGGGGGGTGCTGTATGTTTAAAAGTTGTATTAGTATTTGAATGTCTTATTCCTTAAAAAAATGTGTAACCAATAAAGATTATTTTTTTAAAAAAGAATTTAAGGAATTGCTTTCTATCAGGTCATCTTATTGGGTTTTTTTGTGTACAGTTTTCAGACCAGACCAATTTATTTATTTTTTAAAAAAATGTAATACTACCATCAGCATGAGCTCATTGCTCAACTTTTTTTTAAACATTTGGGTAGTATTCTTTATTTGAAGGGAGCAAGGAAGAAGAAATCAGGGTGTCAATGAAGTGATGTCATGAGCAACCACCTCTGCAGTCACATAATTTTGATATGTCTGCATCAAAAGCAAATTCCATTCAATAATTTTAAAGCAGAGGTAGGAGATAATTGTCCAGTTCCAAACAGAGTTTGACTATAAAGAGAAAAGGCCGGAAAGAACCATATAGATTCCTCATCTCGGCTTACTGGAACTTTTAATTGTTTCTTAAATTTTGGAAATTACCAATGAAACAATTAATAGCATTTAATTGGTCTCACGATGCCTTGAGCAAGAATGAAGGAATGCTACAACAAAATTGGTGATGCATGAATTAGAATTAATTTTGTCTTCCAAAACTACTGTAGAACCAAATAAAGGTGAAGATTTATTTGGACCAGTTCTGTATTTAATCATTACTGAAAGCTCAGTTGAAATACGAATGGCTTTCATAGTTAAAATAATAAGGATGACTGATTCTTTGTTCAAAATGAATGTTCTTATCTCTTATCATAGTCATTCTTTAAACAAATATTTTATTTTCTTTATTATACAAAAAATGAATAGGAAAAAAAACATACAAATTTTCTTAAATATGAAAGAGAGGCAGTTAAAACATTAGCAGACATATAGAAAAAAAACTGAATTAGTAAAGATAGCATTATACTTCATATGGAGTAAAATTGGGTAATGCTTCCATTACATAGAACCAGTTCATAAGTAGAGAACAAACATATATCATCAGTCCAAGATCCTAAATCTGAAATATCATTTTCTTTCCATTGTAACTCTTTCCTACCCTCCTTGCTCTATAAACCCAAAGTTCTTGATATATTTTAATGTGCAATTCAGCTTCACCTTAGTGTCCCTATATTTATCTTTTCAATCTATATTAAGAAACTTATTAAATAAAAATGGGCAAAACTAGAACAAGTCCATATTCCATTTATCAATGTCCCGTCAATCATTTTACACTTCCAATCTTATGAAGTTGATGATCAATCCCTTCAAACATTATCTAACTGGTACATTAAACTTGGGAAAAATGAATACACAGACACACACACACACACACACAGTGATGGGATTCAAATAATTTAACAACCGGTTCTCTGCCCTAATAATTTTTTCCAACAACCAGTTCACCAAACTGCTCAGAAAGTTAGCAACCAGTTCTCTCGAAGTGGTGTGAACTGACTGAATCCCACCACTGTATATATGTATATATGTGTATATGTATGTATAAGTATGTGTGTGTGTGTGTGTGTGTGTGTGTATAATGTGTGTGTCTGTGCATAAATACATAAGTTGTTCCCTGCAGGACTTCAAAATATTTCTTTTTTTCATAATAACCTGTTTAAAAATGTCTGAATATCTAATTTTCTAGGACTGGAATTTGTAGCTTCACAAATATTAGCTGCATTTGACTAAAGGATGATATGCATTATTCAAAACAAATTTCAAGGTTTAGTTGGCCTTTTTCTTTTTTAATAAGAACTTTATATTTAATGAGGATCAATGCCTCTTGCCTAAAATATTTTAATGCAGTTTTTTGTACTTCCCAAAATATTATCATAGGCTTATGGAAATGGTTCCTTTTGAATTAAAAACAATTAAGATAGATCTTCCATTAATGTTTTTCTAAAGGTAGGAAATTTTTTTTAACTTTTTAAACTGAAAATGTTATAAAATAAAAACAGTGATAAATTAGCTTCCTACGCAATACATGATAATAATACTTCATGCATACTTTTAGTGCTTTATCATTATACGGTATTTCAAAGAAAAGTCAACCAGTTTAAAAGTAAAAATACCAAATAGCTTGTCTAATCTAGGACCTTTCAAAGATACAAAGATACTGAGTAAAGAGTTTTCATTGCTTATCCCATCAATATGAAATTGCAAGGCCAAAGGATGACTTCTTAATAGAGTGGCATTTGGAAAGCTTTTTTACTTAACAATCTTCTGTCATTTAATTCCAAAGCTTAGCTAAGTCTCCATCTTTTGGAGGAAGCAAAATGGCATTCTTGTAAATGCTGGAATTTTATCAATTCAACAAAGATCTAGAGGAAAGGATAGCAGAGTGAAACATTTGTGATCTCTCATGAATGCGCTGCAATCACTACAGCATAGATGAAGGAGCCCTGGAAACATCTCCAAAACTCATTTTGCTGTCCTTTGATAGTTGACATTGTTTTTTAAAGGCGATACATGGAGATACATCAATTTTGACGGTATAAATACCATGTACAACAATTAACATAAGAGAATAGTCTGTCTTTGCAAGGTACTTCTCTGCATCCTGATGTCTCGGATGGCAGATGTAAAGAATGGAAACTGTGGACACTGCATTTTGGACAATGGAAATTCAAGCTTTCCCAATAATTGACATAACTAATCTACCGAGAATGTGTACAAAATGATAATATCAATATGGATTTTGAAGATTACCCACAGATTCTGTGAAGGAAGACTAAGTGGACTAATCAACAGCGACTGCCCCAAACTAGTGATCCTCAAATATATTAAACCAACTTGCATAATCCCCCACAGCGTGACCCAACAAATGCGCGCCTGGCAACAGCGCGCCCGACAAAACCACGGTGATAAAACCGCAACGTCGACAGCACGCCCACAAAGGCGCGTCGACAAAAGAGCGCTGACAGAAGCGCAATTACGGTTAAGGTAAGGGTTAGGGTTAGGTTTAGAGCGCGCTTCTGTCGGTGCACTGTTGTTGGCCCGCTTCTGCGCTCATTCGTCAGTGCGATTTTGAACTCGCGGTTTTGTCGACGTGCTTTCATCGAGTGCGCATTTGTCGAGCGCGCATTTGTTGGTGAACCTCCCCCACAGTAAATTCTGTAGTGACATGTGCTAAACTATAGTTTTCTAAAAACCATACATCTCATAACAAATCCCAAACCATGTTCTCCTGCCTTTGTATTTTTGGTTCAAGAATTTTCTAGCCATAGAATCATTTGGCTGCTTCCAGCTCTGGGAATACAGATCCTTGGGATGAGAAAACATAGTAAAACTACTATTTTTTTTATTTAATTAATTTAATTTATAGCAATTGATCATTGATGCATTTTAAAAGGCAGTTTGGTTCAGAGTGAAACCACTCAATGGTACTACTTCAGCACATGCTTTCAAATCATAATGCAACTCATGTAACTGTACTGCATATTGTTTTGAGGGTCAAACATACTCTGTCTGCCTTAATTTTGTACTAATTGTAGCCATTTCAACCCCATCGAAACGTGTTTATGTTAGTAGCTTTTCCATTATCTGAACATGCTTCTTATCTGCGTTCCACAATTTGTTCCTACAGAAATCTCATATTTATAGGCATGTATCACTATTATCTACAAGCTAGTAGTTGGACCTGATAGCTTCCTGATTTACAATAATTATGCTGTTATTTTAGTTTATCTCATAAATAAATGATAACCATTAATTAGAAATCAAAACTCTTGTATATTTCAAGTACATGAATATTGTCAAAAAAAGAACAAGGTTCCAACAAGGCAATTTGACTTAGTTTAAGCATATAGAACATTATCGTTTTATCTACCTATCCAGCATTCCCTTATTTTTTCCAAAGAAGTAAGGAAAGTGCTCCTCGTATATTTAAAAATTAGAAGCCCTTAGCAAACAAAGACATTTAAATAAATCATTGGTTGAATTTTACAGTTAAATAACCTGTGGAGGAAATTATAAAGATAATCTCTATAATTGTTCTGAAGAAATGGAAAGAGGGAGGAGAGAGAGAGAGAGAAAGAGAAAGAGAGGGAGCGCTTAAATCTATGGGAAGCATAGCAGACCTAATTAATGCTTGCAGTGTTCCTCCAGAGAAACAGGTTTTAAGTAATGTAAATGGGCTGCATAAGAAATGTTCGTGTGCATATTTTATACTTATTCCTTGTTTCTTCCTACACAGCTGTATGCACATTATTTTAAAGGGTAACATGTATTTTTCCCTCCTGGAATAAAAAGCTTGTAATAAAGCACTTGACACCAGAAATGAAAGTTTGATAATGCTATCTGGGATGTTATTAGCTGTGGCCTTGAAAGTTGAATGAGTTAATTATAGATGGGCAGTGTCTGTATCTGTGTGCGTGTGTATGTGGGCACTTTAAATATCTTTTTCTCCCTTGAGATAGTTGACCATTTTCTTTTTCTTGACACATGCAAAGATACTTGGCTTGTTTATGAATAATAAAACTCTGTTAGTAATACAGTTCATTCATAAGAACATTAGGAAGCTACCAGAAGGTGGATCTGGGAGTCCTATGTGCTGACTTAACAGAACTTTTTGAGGAGTTTCCAATTCTTTCTGGATATACTGAGAATTGAACCCAGAACTTGGCACGCTAAAGAGATGCTTTGTAACTAAAACCTCAGGAGCTGCATAATACATTCTACATCTATATTACCTGTTAGATACCAGGATAGAATATATCTTTTTATTTTGTAATGACGTTTGTTATGTGGTAGCTTTGCAGTTATTCTGCTCAAGAACAGTAATTTTATCTTCCGGTTCTAAAACCTGTACAAAACCCTCCTTAACATTACTGGATCCTACTAATAATTATGTGCATTGAAATAAATGTTTACTGTACTACACATCTGTAATTTAAAAATATAGAATACTTGAACTTAACCGAAATGACAGAACATAAACAGTGAAATGTTGATGACTGGTATACTGACCACGTAAAGAAGGGAGGGAAAATGCAGAATGGTGTGTTCATTCCTTTCAATCTGATTATTATTTGCATCAGAGGTGGTATTCAGCAGGTTCTGGCCAGTACTGGGGAACCGGTAGTGGAAATTTTGAGTAGTTCAGAGAACCAGTAAATACCACTCTGACTGGCCCCACTCCCATCTATTCTCTGCCTCCCGAGTCCGAGCTGATCGTGAGGAAATGGGAATTTTGCAGTAACCTTTCCCTGGAGTGGGGAGGGAATGGGGATTTTACAGTATCCTTTCCTGGAGTGGGGAGGGAATGGAGATTTTACAGTGTCCTTCCCCTGGAGTGGGGAAGGAATGGAGATTTTACAGTGTCCTTCCCCTGGAGTGGGGAAGGAATGGAGATTTTACAGTATCCTTCCCCTGAAGTGGGGAAGGAATGGAGATTTTACAGTATCCTTTCCTGGAGTGGGGAGGGAATGGAGATTTTACAGTGTCCTTCCCCTGGAGTGGGGAGGGAATGGAGATTTTACAGTATCCTTCCCCTGGAGTGGAGAGGGAATGGGGATTTTACAGTGTCCTTCCCCTGGAGTGGGGAGGGAATGGAGATTTTACAGTATCCTTTCCTTGCCATGCCCACCAAGCCACATCCACAGAACCGGTAGTAAAAGATTTTGAATCCCACCAGTGACTTGCATAATAGATTAGCAGGTGAAACAATCCAGGATGATGAAGTCATTCCTTCTGAGCAGCTGTTGTCTATAATCACTAGATACCAAACCTTCTGATCATAACATCTATAAGAACACATTTCCATAATAACATTGGATATCTGTCTACTTTAGGTATGCAGTGCAATTCAGAATCAAGACTATACCGTAATTGATGATTACTGCACAGGGCTAAAGGCTCTGCTATATCTGGAAAGCCTTGAGGAACTTCAAGACTGGGAAGGACAGAGCCCACCAAGCATACAGCATCAAAAAGGAAAACCTGTACCCAAAATTTCCGAGTTGATTGGAAAGGTAGGATAATGGTTGCCTTTGGTTTCTTGCTTTGTTTCTTAATATTTAGTTGCAAAAATGTGTTATGTTATATTATATCATGGTGTAGACCAGAGGTAGGTTGCTCCCAGTTTGGCCTGGATCAAGTGAACCGGTTGTAGCAGCAGCGGGAGGCTCCACCCACCCACCCCGACACTTCTGCACATTGCGCATCACGCACACAAGCTCACACAGGAGCACACCCTAACCAGTAGTAGAAAAATTGGCAACCCACTTCTGGTATAGACAATTCTTTTGTCTTTCCGAGGGAAGAAAACACAATGGTCACCATTTCAGCTATGTTTATCTCCTCCGTTGCCAAGTTAGACTCAACCACTCGCCAGTGGTTGCAAAAAGGCTGCTGCTATGGGTCCAGTTATAAAAATCTCTTTTACTGGTATATGAGAAAAGTGATTGCCTAATCCCATTGAGCCTTACTCTGATTACTAAAAAATACATTTGTTTATTATTGTGATGTTGTGGATTTGGCTAGTATTTTGTACAGACTTACTAAGTAATGTGAATTATTCATTTGTGTAATTATTCAGATCTTTAGAATAGGGGCAGGGAATACTGTTGGTGTGAAATGATTGTCAGTCTGCAGAAACAATCCAATGTGTGTTGAATATAGTACCTGTCTTTATGGAGAGAGATCCTAGAGCAACCTAATCTTGACAGTGTCTATGGAGATTCTCATTCACCCAGGTGATGGGAGTCCCAAAAGTGTTTTTTTCAAAAGGTAACTGGACTTTCTTTGTTTTTCCTTAAAGACGTTTGCTTCTCATCCAAGAAGCCTCTGTTTCTCCACTGCCACGGCTTGCAGAGGAAGGAGGAAGGGATGCTAGCCAGCACTCTCTTCACTTACCGCTCACCACTGCCGCCCCTGCGGTCCAACGGCTGTCAAAGAGAAGGGAGTGCACGCCACATGGGCTTCTCCCAATCCTCCACTCTGGCAAAGGAAGTGGGTGGTTGGGGCAAGCCTGGTGCGGACAGGCTGAGCGAGCGAGCGGTGACTGGGTGGGCGGAGGGAGCGAGCAGGGGAGCAGGCCAGGGGAGGGAGCATTCCGGCACGGGGCCTCCAGAAGCTCAGGTACGGGAAGGCACGCTAAATTTCACAAAGGGGTATGCACGTACCGGTGCGTACTGACTGAAACCCACCTTGCTTTCTTCCCTAGTGATGAATGGCCTTGGGCCTTGCCTCTTTCCTACAATTTTAAAGCCACCATCCTATGTATTGAAAAATTCCTATTCCTTTGCCAAGATCCTCTCATAATACCAGTCTGAGATAAATTTGTGGTGTTTTCTCTTTCTCTGTTGTTCTGTTTCTTTTCTCTGTCACTGTACTTTACAGGGCAAGATACTATATGTTCACATTTTTAGCTCAACTTCAATTTGTCCTAGTAAATTCCAAAACCTGGGGATATTGTCTGCATTTTAGAAGGGAAAAGGAATAACCATTAATTCATTCATTTCTCATCCAAGATTTTCAGCAGTTACCATCAATTAAAACATCCATGGTAATTATAGAAATAAAATATCCATAGTAAAATTGATTGAAAACGAAGCCATAATAAACCAATTAAAAATATATAGTCAATTTCAGTCAAGTTTGCCCCAAAATTAGCTGGCATGTTCAACATGAATGACAATCAAAGCTTGTTTCCTTTGCCTTCCTGAACTGGACCAGTGCCAGAAATTTTGTTGGCTACATAAATTCGAATTGGATTTGGCCATTCTGGAGATAGCTACATATAAAGCCATTGGGGGCTTCATAAAGCAAAACCACAAATCAAAAAAAGCGGAGATAACAAATCTTGAGACATTGTGGCTCAAAAGCTCTGAGTGCCGTGTCTGAAAACTGTCAGTATAAAAGTACTTGTGATTTTTAGTGTGATAAAAGGGAGAATTCTTAACGCATTGTTGCATTTATCACATCTCTTTTTAATTAAGCGTAAGTCAAAGTCAGATAAAGTCTTCAGCACAGAAAAAATAACACCTTTGGAAGAAGATAATTCTTGTACAGTATATATAAGAATATATACATATATAATATTTATTGAAATTATCAAAGTATAAATTGCAAGTGAAAATAAAGATAGTAGGTAAGTTGGGGAGAGAAATAATGGGAAGAGTATGTGGAGTAGAGGGGGAAAGTATTAACTTCTAAGTCTTTTCAGCAGAGTAGAATAAAAATAATAAAATTTCAGCCTCAACTTTTTACTTTTGCATACTCCATATATATACTCCATTTCTATAATGGCAAATGTATCTAATCAGAATCTAATCCCAAAGTCAGATTTTCTTTTCTTTTTTTCTGTCTTGAGCACAAACTCTAGAAACAGTTTCCAGATAGAAACAAATTTGGATGTATTTTTTTTTCTTTGATTAAAATAGACTGACCATTTCTGCTAGCTCCATCAGTTCTTCCACCCATTCTTCCATTGTGTCTGTTTAGCAATAGCAATAGCAGTTAGACTTATATACAGCTTCATAGGGCTTTCAGCCCTCTCTAAGCGGTTTACAGAGTCAGCATATTGCCCCCAACAACAATCTGGGTCCTCATTTTACCCACCTCGGAAGGATGGAAGGCTGAGTCAACCCTGAGCCGGTGAGATTTGAACAGCCGAACTGCAGAACTGCAGTCAGCTGAAGTAGCCTGCAGTGCTGCATTTAACCACTGCACCACCTCGGCTCTGTTTCCATGTGGGAATTAATGCATTTTTCCATAATTCTTGAACAGCAACTGTTCAAGAATTATAATTCTTGAACAGCAACTGTTCACGAGAAGCAATATGTTGTTTTTTCTCCCTTATTAATCATGGAAGGGAGTGCAAAACTTTGGGTCCTAAGTATAGGGAATACAACATGTTCTTTTATTCATTTCAGTAGCGAGTGTTGTAAGAAAACTTTCAAGTGAAGATAGATTCTTAATCTTCTTTTTCCCCTGCAGCCCCAAATCAATCAACCCAAGGTGCTTACGAGATGGACTGCTGCTATTTGATGAAAAGATATTTAAACAAGAAAATGACTTGACAGTTGTCAATCCTGTCAAGCTAATCTATTAGCGTGTAATGGCATGCCAAACATTATGAATTCAAAATGCTACTTTCAGATCAAAACAGCTGCTCTTCGCTGGCAGTACTTTGACATTGCTCGGATCATATGATAAGTATTTAATACTCAAACTTCAACTTTCTCCAATCATTGCCTAGTATTTCACGAGTCCAAGTACCAGGAATGGATTTGGTAAGAACAAAGTAGCATTCAGTTCTATGTAGAAAAACACTTAACCAAATTTAGTTTAGTTTAGTTTTAGTTTTAATTTATTTATATGCCGCCCTTTTCCCTGAGGGGACTCAGGGCGGCTCACAACTCAAGGGAGGGAAAATACAAACAAATAACAAAAAAAACATAAAACCATACACAGTTAAAAGCACAACAGTCATACCATTCGAGTAGGGCAATGAGTCGTTAGCCCCAGGCCTGTCGGAACAGCCAGGTTTTAAGGGCTATGCGGAAGGCCTGGAGGGTGGAGAGGGTACGAATCTCCACGGGGAGTTCGTTCCAGAGCGTCGGAGCAGCCACAGAGAAGGCTGCTCCGATCAGGTTCATCTTTAACAATTTAAACCCATTTAACACAGAAGTATCAAAGATTATATTTGCCTCTCTCATTGCAGATTAGGATAACCAGCACAATTCAGTTCATACGCAATTGATTGGGTTGACACAACACAGTAAACTTTTCCTTCCATCTCAATTTTGGTTTACAAACTACAGCAGTAGAATTTATACAGCATGCTAAGCCAAAACCAAACATTAATTAGCTATTGAAATCCATATAACTGGTCATTAAAAGAAAAACAACATATTTTAAAATGATTCATTATTTTTGACATTTCAAAGTCTCTGAAGATTTTCATGCTGTTCATTAAATTCCAACTTGTCCTACCACATCTTTTTCACGTTGAAGAAAGTTGTCATTTGCATCTAGTGCTTTTGGCCTTTATACAATACCTCTTAGACTTATAAACCACTTTACAGTGCTTTACAGCCCTCTCTAAACAGTTTACAGAGTCAACATATTGCCCCCAACAATTATGGGTCCTCATTTTACCCACCTTGGAAGGATGGAAGGCTGAGTCAACCCTGAGCCTGGTGGGATTTGAATTGCCAAATTGCAGGCAGCCGGCAGGCGGCAGAAGTAGCTTGCAATACTGCACTCTAATTACTGTGCCACCATAACTCATGAAAATAAATAAATATGGTTAATTATGGGCTGAAAGAGACAATTCATTGGTGGATCCCTGATCAAAAAGCATTCAAGGCAACGTCATTAAAGTTCTGCACTAGCATGATCCCTTTTTAAAATGTTACTTCTTAGAAGCTGTTTTCCACTTTCTAATGTTTAAGGTCATCCTCAGGTAGGGTTTTGCTATCTACGGTATATGCTCAATATGACTTGTTCCTACCATGGAATGGACGTGGAATTTTATCTGATTTTACACTATTAAAATAGCAGTTTTGTTGTGTTGCAAGTGTTCACGGGTTTAGATAATGTTTGTGTAATCAAAATCCAATATTGATTGTCACACAAATGATTTATCCCTGAGATAGTATGCAATCATGGTTAGTTTGCAAGAGTTTCAAGGAGAGTTAGTTACAAGAGGCTAGAAAATGAAGCAGATGTTCTTTCTAGCATAATTCTGGACAGCATATTTCTGAATTATGAGTTGCCAGGGAATAATGGTTCGTGAAGTGCCTCCACTTCCAGCTTGTGGGTTTTTCAAGTGGCATTTGGCTACCCATTATTGTGATATATTATATATGCTGGATCATAACAGTATTGGGTATTTGTTTAGATAGTTACTAATCTGATCCAGCATAGCCGACAGCCGAGGTGGCGCAGTGGTTAGGGTGCAGTACTGCAGGCCACTTCAGCTGACTGTTATCTGCAGTTCAGTGGTTCAAATCTCACCGGCTCAAGGTTGACTCAGCCTTCCATCCTTCCTAGGTGGGTGAAATGAGGACCCAGACTGTGGGTGTGATAAGCTGACTCTGTAAACCGCTTAGAGAGGGCTGAAAGCTCTATGAAGCGGTATATAAGTCTAACTGCTATTGCTATTGCTATGGAATCACTGAACTGTAGATTTCATTGAGTAATTATGGGTATATTTAAGCCAGGATCATTGTGTCCTCAAAGGAAGGGAAGACATACTTTGAGCCTCTTAACTTCTTGATGGAAGAAAGGAATAGAAATATAATAAATATGATAGAAATAGAACAATGCCGTATCGTGAACACAGAACCAGAATTTTCTTTTTATGAAATCAGCCATCTCTCTTAAATATATAGTGTTTGCATTTTATGTGCCTTTAAAACAAAATTGCAGTACTGACAAAGCCTGCTTAAGCACTCTCAATGACATGATTTCTATCACCACCCACCCACTACTTTCTTCATTCTTTTGTGACATCAGTTTCAGGTTTAAGCTTCTTTTGTCTCATTAATGTGTCTTTTAAGTAGTTTTTCATACATTACCTTTATAAAAAGCGAATTATTGATATAGTGACAAGCTAAGAACACTATGAATTGCAGTGTCTCCTCCCCTCTCATTCAAAACACGGTGAAAAATATTCTCTATCAATGGCTATTTTGCATATTATAAAAGAGGGAAGTCTTGAAGTTTCTTTGGATGAAATGAGTTGTAAATTTCTATGAAGGGAAGTTAATGGGGTGGAGCAAGGGCCAAAGGAGTTTGGCACTAATCTAGGTTTAGCTACATAATATTATTTGTTGAAAGAAAAACTGCTTAATTAAATTTAAAAAGTCAGGAATATTGTATTCTCCGGAGTGTAGTGATAGGATTGTCTTTACAACCGAAAGGTAATGTTATAATTTTCAGAGCTTCACAAAGAACAAAGAACCTTTTCTAGCCTTTCTCTGAAAAGAACTTCAGTCTTCACCAATGATAAGCAGAGATTTGGAAGTATCTGACATGCCAAATCCCATTCTTTTGTAAATCTTGGCTTTATACAACATTTTCAACCATGTTATATTAGATTTTTTGAAGGATAATCAATAGGCATGATGTATATCTGAAAGCACTGTTCAAAGTGAATCTCTTCCAGAAGCCAGAAACAAAAGCATGGTTTTTCTGCTTAAAATCTACTCCTAGTAGAGGGGGAGGCAAAAGCCGCAGGGGAGCAAATTAAAACCGGGCTCTGCCCATGGCTCTCCTCAGTGAAAGCAAAAGTCACCCTGAGCCTGCTGTAACTTATTCCAGCTGGCAAGAGTCCCTTAGGAGACCTCTTGCAAATTGGGAATGTTTAAGGATGGTAGCTACGTGAAGAGAATTCTTACACATGGTTGTGGAGAATTTACTTTGTAGGTTCTCGGCTTCATTGGTTAGTGAACAGAAAAGGGAAGATAGGGCTAAAGCCTAAGGATATCCAGCACTCTTGTTCTGTGTTTCTGATGCGATCTTTTCAAAGACATTAGTAAAGGATTCCGATAAGAAAACAAGATTACAAGTCAAATCCATGTCTGAACCAGAGATGATCTATGAAAGTCTAAATAAAGGGTTGACCTCTGCTCTTCCACTGTAGCATGGTTTAAAAGAAATGACTGGAAATTTCCTCGTAAGTGTGCCAAACTTAGGTGTTAAGTTTGGTTAATAGGCTCAGTTCTCCAATTCGACATTGAAAATCCTGGTTTCAGACAATCTACACAACCTACAGGAATGAAGTGGTAGAATTTGTACTATTAACCACTGCGCTCTGCATCATATCCTTTGAATGAATGAAAAGAAAGTAAGAGAAGAAAATACAAATCTCTGCAAACAGAAATTCAAGCAGTTGAGCCAGAGTTAAGTCTTTCACTCTTCACTCTGATATGCTGGTGAAAAGAAAAGTATATGCAAGAATGATGTTTCTAGGCTGAAGCTATATAGTCATTTCATTTCAAAATATGTCTGTAAGCATCATAAAGCACAGTGGTTAGAGTGCAGTACTTCAGGCCACTTCTGCTGACTGCCGGTTGCCTGCAATTTGGCAGTTCGAATCTCACCAGACTTAAGGTTGACTCAGCCTTCCATACTTCCGAGGTGGGTAAAATGAGAACCCAAATTGTTGGGGGCAATAGGCTGACTCCATAAACCGCTTAGAGAGGGCTGTAAAGCACGGAAAATCTAAGTGCTATTGCTATTTGAAACATTTATATAACCACCCATCTTATGCTGAATATTTATCCAAGAAAGGTCTTAATAGGTCATGTTGTTAGTTGGGAGCATTTCTCTTATTTCAAAATAGAAAGCTTTGGACCCTATTAATACTGGAATGGAAAACAACCAGGAAATTCCAAGGTAGTAGGAAACAAAAAAATATCAAAATAAGGAAGAAAAATATTTTCTCTTGTTATCCACAGAACTGCAAGGAATTATTTATGATGTCATCAAAGGTCAAGCTTGATTTGAGGAAGTAGTTTCCATGCTGTTCTTTGTAAAATTTCTTAATTGTTTTTAACAACATTTCTAGGGATATTGTACATTGAATAAATGAAAGTTTCATTATTTGAAATATAATCCATCAATTTAAATTTGGATTATTTTGCCAACATCCACCTAGTGTGTGTGTGTGTGTGTGTGATGGCGAGACCTTGCCAAGACAATCTCAATCTTACATGGGAAAAGACCTGAATACAATAAGACCAGCATACAGCATACTTACACCCATGAAAATCTACGAAGATAGATAGATAGATAGATAGATAGATAGATAGATAGATAGATAGATAGATAGATGTTGCATTTGTGCTGATAAATAAATAAAGGGAGACTAGTATAGATCTATTTCAAGCTATTTAGCTCTCATCAGCTAGCCATACCCTTACTGGGATTTGAATCTGTGTTGTATTACATATTAGGCAGTTGTGTTAGCCACTAAGCCACAGGCTCTCCTCCTTTATCATTATTTACACACACACACACACACACACACACACACACACACACACACACACACACCTCATTTATTATTTTATCAATAACCAAAGTTGAAAATATATCTAATACTACTTCTGCCTTCTATTTAGCCCAGGGCAAGAAGCCTATGGCATAAATTGTGCTAAGAAAGAGTGACTGGCCCAAAGTTACCTAACCATCTTGAAATATATGTAATATTTTAATGTTTATTTTCTTTTTCCATCAAGAAGCTAAGAGAAATGTATTGCTATACTATACTTGTTAGATCGGTGGGGGGGAGACGGGGGGACAGATGAGACAGGACTCAGGCTTCAGTGACAAACAACAGCTCTTTATTAGGCAACTATTTACAAATCCAGCGGTGGCCTGTCTGACAGCTAGGCCTTTTATAGCGAGCTGTCAGGTGGCTCAGCCAATCGGCTTTGAGTATTCTCCCAGCGGAATGCAGGGCCTTGGTGGAGCCTATTTCTCAGCGGTCAATATGTAACAATACTATAAATAAAACAATGCAATAAATTAAAATATAAATATTTTAAAGGTGCTCTGCCAATTTCCATCCAATATTGTTTCTTTTCTTCTTAATTTTTTTCCAACAAGTGCAGGGTTTACTTTTTTTCAGCTCGGAAAAGTGTTGATCCATTGTTTGTGTCAGGAATTGACTGACGTACCTTGTCAGCCCTTAAACTGCGTGGAGAAAGATTGACTGACTCAAAGTCACCAAGTCTCACTCTTTTGTGACTAAGGCAGGACTAGAATTCCCAGTCTCCTGATTTCTAGCCTCGTGCTTTAACCAGTAGACCAAACTGATTTCCTGTACTTCCCATATGACTATAACGTATCATTCATTGTCTGTGGTATTTACTAAAACTGAACAAATATATTTATAAAGCTTCCAAACCTACAGGGTACAAAAATATGAGACTGTTTATGCCTAATCATAAAAGGTAATTAATTTTTTTCATCTTTTTTTTTAAGTTCTAACTTTTTCACAGTAGAGGATAACGTTCTAATTGGCTGGATTTTAAAAAAAAACACTTTTAGAATATAACGATTATCATAATTCGGAAAGCCGTTTTAAAGAGCTATAATATAGTTTTTAAAAAAACCCAAGGGATTTTTTTTAATGCTTGTGGCACCTTTTAAATCTGATAATGAGCTTTTTTCATTTCCCGTTTGCCGATAGCCACCTTCTATCTAGTGTATATATTAGATATTGTGGTTTTAGATAATCCTGAATGTTAGCATCAAAAAGATGCCCAAGTGTGAAATATAAATCGGCAAAAATTAAGAAGGAGGAATGAGAGAACAAAAAGTTGCTTTAGTTGCCTTCTAAATTCAGGGTCTTTCAAGCTACAACAGCACAAAGTGTGATTCCTCTTTTAAAATTGAAATTATGATATTTTTACTTACTCCATTTGCTTTGTTGAGTTTGCACTTTACAAAGTTCTTTCCTCCAATGCCCCTCTTTTATTTTATTTTTTTTAAAAGAACCTATGCAACATTAATTTGAGAGCCGAGGTGGCGCAGTGGTTAAATGCAGCACTGCAGGCTACTTCAGCTGACTGCAGTTCTGCAGTTCGGCTGTTCAAATCTCACCAGCTCAGGGTTGACTCAGTCTTCCATCCTTCCGAGGTGGGTAAAATGAGGACCCGGATTGTTGTTGGGGGCGATATGCTGATATGTAAACCGCTTAGAGAGGGCTGAAAGCCCTATGAAGTGGTATATAAGTCTAACTGCTATTGCTATTGCTAATTTTTGAACTCATAAAGAACTTACCAGGAACAAAACAGGAGGGTTAGATAGGAATATAGTAAGCAAGCAAGCACAGACTTTGCTTTTCTCATGCCAGCCTGTCATGCAAACTGCACAGGCAGCCATCCATGTGTTCCACATAGATAGGGAGGAAGGGATCATAGGGCTTTTTGGTGCCCATAAGAATTAAAAAAAAAAAAAAATCTTCAAAAGCGGCAGTGTCAATTTTCCACAAGAATGAACTCTTCAATTATCTATTGTGGATTCCTTACAATAATCCTTGTACAGATAAATATGTGTTGCCCTCATTAAAAGATCTAAATACGGTTTTATGAAAACCTCATTGCTCAAATATGAATCTTTTGCTTAAAGTTTTGATTTATAATATCAAATTAATGTGTTCTGCTCCTGAAAGTTATCAGGTGGTCCCTTTTGTGTTCTTAAGTCGTTCTATTAGACCACATTTAGTGTTGGATGAGTTAACTGTATATAAAGGACAACCTTCGCAGCAAGAGGAACTCCTTCCGCTTGTCAGTAGGGAAAAAAAATCTGTCCAATGAAAGTAGTATCAAAAGGACCACAGGGAATAAAAACACACAGGCTTGGTGGGTTTTTGAAATAATCTGATCCAAAGACAGAAGTGGATTCCTACCGGTTCGGGCCGGTTCAGGCGAGTATATAGTAACTCGGCAGACCACGCCGCCAAACCGGTTCTATCAGCGGCGCCATAGGTATTTGCCATCTTGTTTTTTGCTTCTGTGCATACGCAGAAGCAATTTTTTTATTACTGTGCATGCACTCACACGCCCAAAGCGCATCCCTGAGCGAAACAGCAATAGAAGAAGCCAGAATCCACCCCTGTCCAAAGACATAGAGTGAGGACAATTGTCAGAATTAACAACATGAAAATCCTGCAGCATGATGAATGAATGCCGAAGGAACTCTGACAAAGAAATTTACGTGTGATGATCTTTCAAGAAGTAACAAAATATCTTCTGCAAGAAATTCCAGCATGAACTAATGAAATACATTAACATTAGACTAGATCCAGCCTAGGCTTTCTATATTTTCAATTTATGGCTATAACCAGATGGGGCCTTGCACAAGGACACAAATTATGGATTTTATGGGTAACCAATATATCCAAGCACATGGTCGTTTGATTGCAGGGCCCAGGTGATATACATATGTATGTTTATATGAGTGTTTCTACTTTCACGTGCAGCCTCTCTCATGCATTACATAGCGATTTAAGGTAAAGGTTCCACTCGCACATATGTGCTAGGCATTCCCAACTCTAGGGGGCAGTGCTCATCTCCGTTTCAAAGCCAAAGAACCAGTGCTCTCCAAAGACATCTCCGTGGTCATGTGGCTGGCATGCCTAAATGCCAAAGGTGCACGAAATGCTGTTACCTTCCCACTAAAATGTTCCCTATTTTTTCTACTTGCATTTTTACGTGCTTTCGAACTGCTAGGTTGGCAAAAGCTGAGACAAGAAACAGGAGCTTACTCCGTTACGCGACGCTAGGGATTCAAACTCCTGACCTTTCTGCTTGACAAGCTCACTGTCTTAGCCACTGAGCCACCGTGTCCCTTACACAGAGATTTAAAAGAATGCTAATACTTTTTCTGGGGAGGCTTCCTTCTAGAAAAGTGTGTCTCTACCTCAGCAACTTTAAGATGTGTGAATTTCTGGGAGTTGAAGTCAATAACCCCTTAAAATTTTTGATCTTGTGAAAACAATGTTCTAGAACAGGGCTCGCCAACCTTGGTAACTTTAAGCCGGGTGGACTTCAACTCCCAGAATTTCCCAGCCAGCAAAGGCCCTGTTCTAGAAGACAGAGCATGGAAAGACATGTGAGATTCTAAAATCTGTCATGATGTTTATCAGAGAAGGTTTTTAGAAAGGATAGTGGAAAACATGAAGTTGACCCTTGTATCTTCCTACAACAGCAGAGACAAACTTTTATTTGAGTTCACACCTATTAAAAATAATTACTATTCATTATTTCACTTCTGGATCAGCCTGCCCTGCCAGATTCTATGAAGCTTTAGTTTTAGTTCTCCTGTTTTCCTTAATGTTGATGTGTTCTCATCCAGAAAAATAATTGAGTTGAGGGAAGAGAAGATGCCACAAATAATTGTGATATCTCTGGGCTTTCACAATGAATTTTTAAGGGGACCAGAACCCACACTTTTCTGAAAAAAATAAAATAAAAATGTTCAAAATCACTATAGCTTGTTAAACATGAATAATATCCTGTTTCATTTGGTAAAACAGATAAAGTAAGCAATTTACCCTTAGAAACCTAAATGATACTATATAACAGAATTCAAGCCATGGCTATACAATTATTTACCCTCAAATAAATTTTTCAGAGAATTTTTTTTAAAATAACCTGATAAAAGGTATGTGCGTGTTTTCTCAATACCTCTATAAAACTTCATTTTTTTCTCGTGCAAATTTGACGATTAACTAATATTTATCTATTTCTTTAAAGAATCTTCCAGTTGTTGTTTACTTGGTTTCTCTTTAAACATTTCCTACAATTATTTTGACTTAAACCTACTGGGAGTAACAAAAATGTTCTAATGTTTGAAGTTTTAAACAAGCTAAAGTTTGTAGCTCATAAACAAGCAGGAACATAAACAACATGGCAATAATATTTGTTCCTGCCTGAAGGAACAAATATTATGCTCATTTTTCATGCTCATATATACATGTAGATACATAAGATAGATAGATGATAGGTTGGTTGGTTGGTTGGTTGGTTGGTTGGTTGGTTGGTAGGTAGGTAGGTAGGTAGGTAGGTAGGTAGGTAGGTAGCGGGGTGGGTTTCAACCGGTTCGCAGCGGTCCCTGCGAACCGGTTGGTCAGCGAACCCAGAAGTAAGTAACTTCCGGGAATGGCGAAGGGTGCACCCGCCCGCCCGTGGTCCTTACCCGGTTTTGACGAGTTCTGCGCTTCCACACATGTGCAGGACGCATACAGTACCTGCGTGATCCTCCAGGAGCAGCTGGAGCACCGCACAGACGCTAGTACACATGTGTGCACCGCGCGCGTGCACGAGGACGCCGCCGACCCCGTTCCAACCGAACCGGTAGGTGGGTAGGTAGGTAGGTAGGTAGGTAGGTAGGTAGGTAGGTAGGTAGATAGGTAGGCAGGCAGGCAGGCAGGCAGGCAGGCAGGCAGGCAGGCAGAGAGACAGACAGACAGACAGACGATGATAGATAGATAGATAGATGATAGATAGATAGATAGATAGATAGATAGATAGATAGATAATAGATAGATAGATAGATAGATAGATAGATAGATAGATAGATAGATAGATAGATAGATAGATAGATAGATAGAATCATGCATACTGAGCAGACTATTCTCTTTCATGGTAAACAAATGAAGCCAAAATAAATAAATCAATAAAACCATAGATTAAGAAGGTGATGTTGGTTAGTTTGTTTGTTATATTTCATATTTTTTAACAGCCCATCGCCATCAGAAGGGGGCTCTGCTTTATCCCAATACCTTTCAGTATACTTCTTCAGATCTTCTTCCCTATATGTTAATTATTAATAAAAATAATTGGTTTTGGCCATTTAAATAAATGTAAATAAGTATTAGAATTTAAAAGCTAATCGTTTTTAAGAAAAATTCAAACAACTCGAAGAGAAAAGGCCAATACTTGAAGAGACTAAAAAAGAAACTTGTCATTTTATTGTCGTAAGGCATTAGTCCCTCTTGCTTATAATTAAATGAAGCATCCTCGTTCTTTTATCAGTTTGAGCAAGAGATGGTTCTTGAGCTCTGAAAAACCTTCTAAGGGAAAGACACAATGTAATAGTCAGTGAAATTCTATTTTAAAAAATGACTTGTGAGAGAATGCAATTTTATGAATGGAAGAACTATAGGAGGTACTTTTCTCTCAGTAGCATGCCTAACATGCAGTTGTTTTTCTCAGTATGATAATCCAGATGTGTGCTTCTGTCAAACTCCATCTGAAACCTCACAATGAGAAAGGCAGCAGGAAATCCCCCACCCCACCCTTAGCCGCTCTGCTTTTCAGAATTAAACTATCCATGATCGCTTTTCCTTAAAGTAAGGATATCAAAAGGCATGAAATAGGTATCTATATTTGCCCTTTTGTCTAAGACCTAAAGGAATTTTACAGGGAGGCATTCTTTAATTTTTTTCTCAACAGAGAGGATAGTTGGCCCAAAGTTATTCAAGAAATTTTGCAGTAGGGTGAAGACCTGAATATAGATCTCCCAGGTCCAAGCCTTATGCATTAGTTACTATGTTTTGCTTGATTTGGTGAGTTTATTTGCATTTGCATAGTCATTGAAAATAGCAATAGCAATAGCAATAGCAGTAGACTTATATACCGCTTCATAGGGCTTTCAGCCCTCTCTAAGCGGTTTACAGAGAGTCAGCATATTGCCCCCAACAATCTGGGTCCTCATTTTACCCACCTCGGAAGGATGGAAGGCTGAGTCAACCCTGAGCCGGTGAGATTTGAACCGCTGAAGTGCTGATCTAGCAGTAGCCTGCAGTGCTGCATTTAACCACTGCGCCACCTCGGCTCTTAAAGATGGTTGGAGTAGATTTACAGAAAGCCCTAGAAGAAACAGACTATCTAGAGCAGCGGTATCAAACTCGCGCCCCGTGGGCCAGATGCATCACGCACTGGCCACACCCACCCTGGTTTAGCAAAGGGGGGGGGATGTCATGATACATCATGTGATGACAATATGACGCCGTGAGTTTGACACCCCTGATCTAGAGCCACTGTAGTCAAGTTTCAACCTGGAACATAGAATGGAAACAATGCTTATCACCCTCCTGGTTTTTTTTGTGATCTGTAGCTTTCAATGGGTTCGTTGTGATCAGCAGCTTTCAATGGGACTTGGAGTCAGCTAACAGCAGTGTGCTAATGATACTCAACTGTGATCTCAACTCCTGGTCAACCAGGTGATGTGATTGAGATGATGCCCAAAGGCTATTTGGAGCTAGATGGAAAGGAACAGGTTCCAAAAAACTCTGACAGGATTTAGCAGCTGTGGGTATATGGTTCTTCCAATTCTGGTGAATTTCCAGGTTTGGTTTTAAAAAGGATTGTACCTCATTGTTTAGAGTTGGTATGCAAATTTTGGAGCTCCTCCTGGAGTCATAATTCCTGCAAGTGATAGTGTGGCCAGAAAAGTCTTTGGATAAAGTCTTTGGATAAAGTCTTTGGATAAAGATTTGGATATCTTTGGATATCTGCTACACAAATTGTTTTTTTTTTCCCGAACCATGAATTCCTTCTTGCCGCCACTCATGCCATGGTCACTTCATATGTGAATCACTGTAACGTGGTCTCCATAGGACTTACCCTGAAGACCACTTGGAAGTGCTTATACAGAATGCAGTGGTCAAGCTCTTAAGGGTTACCATTTTATGCCAGTGTAATACTTCTATTATGTGAACTGCCTTGGTTACTTCCAGGTGCAATTCAAAATGATGGATATAATTCATACAGTCTTTCGTGGCACTGAATATAACAGTGTTTTTTAATCTTTTCTGCCCATTCTGTAAAATCTGATAGAGTAGGCATTAACCAATGCTATCAAAGGGGACATAGGAAGTATGTCTTCTCTGCTCTTTTGAAAAACATTCTCTCATTCTCGCTGAGGTGGCACAGTGGTTAGGGTGCAGTACTGCAGGCCACTTCAGCTGACTGTTATCTGCAGTTCAGCGGTTCAAATCTCACCCGCTCAAGGTTGACTCAGCCTTCCATCCTTCCGAGGTGGGTAAAATGAGGACCCAGACTGTGCGGGCAATATGCTAACTCTGTAAACCGCTTAGAGAGGGCTGAAAGCCCTATGAAGCGGTATATAAGTCTAACTGCTATTGCTGTTGCTAAAAGTTTGCCCCAACCCTACAGATAATCTTTTAAAAATGGCTTATCTCCCAACCTTTGGAATACATCAGTTGTGTGCTCATATGATGTGTGTTATTTATTTTTGTTGCGATACGTGGTTTCCCCCATTATGTGATGTTTTATTTGTCGGTTTGTTTGGGCTTCTTAATTAGGCATTTCAACTGTATTCTGCCCAGAATTGCTTTGAGTTGGAACAGTCTCTACATTGAAATAATTTATAAGGATGCAGGTATCATATAAAGACTCTGGCTCATGATGAGCCTAAAGCTTGTGTTTATGTTGCTTTGTATATGGGGAAATCTGCATGAATTGTCCAATTGAGAAATCTTTAGGGGTAGTAAATATGCAGTTTCCACCGAAACTTTTTCCAATGAATTAAAAGATTGCTGCCATATGTACAATAAGCACTGATTTTTGAGACATCTTTTTTTCACTTAGCAAACAAAGCCATAAAAAGAAGCTGAAAAAATAATTTATTCCAGCTACCCCTTTAACTCTGGCAGTTGTAGTCAGCTCACTGCTGACATTGGACTACTGTGCTAGAAAAATCCAGCTCCCAATGCAATCGGATTTAAAAATAAGTCAAGCGCTGCCAAAAATACATAATTCCTTTTTGTACTCCCCAGTTTGTTTTACTTACAACAGCGGCCTGGTCATACCCTGCAGCATGCATTCATTACAGTGATCTTTGACTGGCAGATGCAAAGTAATGGGATGCATATTTTAGTGCTTATTATAATACCCCTGTCCAAAAAAACAACTTGACAAATTTGTGATTTCAACAGCGTCTCGTTTTGCTGGCTGCAGTGCTCTGCGATTGCCTGGTGCACGTGGCTCCCAGATTATGCATACCACCAATACTTCTCATTAAAATGGCCACAGTTCACCAGTTTCGGTAGCTTGGAACGAACTTGGAATGAATTATTATACAACAAAGAGGCTTCTGTCATGCAGAACAAAAGACAAGCAAAAAAAAAGCTTTGGCTTAATGAGGCTAAGTGAGTGGCGTCCCTGAATCACTGCTACTTGACGGCCTTTGAGCATGGATTTCCCCCCCTCCATGTGCCAAAACCTTTGGCCTATTATTTTGTGTTTATGCACCTTGAGGCTAATATACATTTTAATATGCTGCCGGGAACGGGGGGGGAAGGGGGGCGCACGCGTACAGGAAGCACCAACCATTAGATTACAACATGTGCATTCCCTGTTAAATTAATGACAGCCGAACACAGAGATAAATTTAGGTTTTCATATTTAATTATAGCACACTGCTGTACGTTTAGCAAGGATAAATTGCACTATTATTATGTTTCAATTTTTTTGACATCTTTTCCTATTAACTACCAACTCTTACCCCCATGCCATACATAACACCTTTATGTTCCGACACTCTTCATACCATACATTTCCACTCTCTGTGTATCGCTTTTTCCTTCATCTGTGACCTATAGAATTAGATTAATAGATGGAATAAGGCAAGTAAAGAGAGCCTTACCTTGCCTTATCTTATCTTGTCTGGAAAGATGATCCAAACAGCAAGGAAAACAAATGGATTAAACAACAAAGCTTTCAGAGCCTGTTTTTCATATTTGTGTTGATTGGGGTATTTGACTATTAAATTTCTCAGAGGGTTCAGAGCAGAGGTGGGTTCCTACCAGTTCGCACCTATTCAGTAGAAACGGTTCATCAAATCTACCGAACCGGTTAGAAGAGGTTCCACCAGTGGACCCGGAAAGCAGGCCACACCTACAGAAGAGGTTCCAAACTTTTTTGAAACCCACCACTGGTCCTTGGATATGATTATTCTACACTATCATGCTCATATTTATAAAACTCAGTGCCTCTGTGAAAGGTAAGGATGACTACTGCGTTTGTGGTGCAATCAGAACATTGCGTGTGTTGAAGTTGTTTTAACGCAAACCAAAGATGCCTTTTAAAAAACAAGTTTACATCATATTCTTATGCATGCCAGTGCTGTGTGTGAGGTAATTTAAGGTGGTTCTGACAAGTGTCGTCGGCACCTTCATATCTGGTCACATGGGCAGCAAGCCACTCCCATCCGGTCACATGGGTGCAAGCCACTCCCACAAAGGAGGCCACACCTACAGAGTAGGTTCGAACACTTTTTGAAACCCACCACTGGTTCAGAGGCAGCAGCATGAATATTTTCCTTCTGAGCTTATGGAGGTGGTATGGACCTCACTGATTCCATAAATATACAACTGTGCAAATGGAAGTGTGAGAGAGAGAGTATTCCTAGGATGTATTGGTATTTTCTTCGCCTTATTTAAGGAGGTTTGGTACACTCACAGATGATGGAGGATTAACATCAATTATATACAATATCACTTACCTTTTTCTCAGACTGCCTTGAAGAAGTATTTCACAAATTAGACTGGGCAAAAGACGAAATAAAAATCAGTGGCGCCTATTTAAATCGCTGAAGATTTGCAGATGATATTGTTTTCTTCCCACCAGACCCAGAAGAGCTACAAAAACATATACAAGAGCTGCACAAAGCAGGAGAACCATTTGACTTAAATATAAAGCTGAAAAAGAGAGCCAGGCTATGTTTAATAAATTCACCAAAGAAAGGAAATATATATATATATCTGGAGAAGAATTAGATGTAGTAGACCACTACATACACCTTGGCCCGTGACCCGACAATTGCGCGATAGATATATGTGCGCTGACAAAATAGCGCCAATTAAAAGGCGACGTCAAAATCGCACCGACAAATTCGCGATGATAAAATCGTGACGACAAAAGCACGATGACAAGCACAATAACACCGAAAAATTTTTAGGGTTAGGGTTAGGGTTAGGGTTATAACGTATGCATACGCGTCCCACTATGTTAAAGGCCCAGCACACTCACTGGGCTGTCTATAGTTTGTTGATGATGCGATTTTGTCATCGCGCATTTGTCGTCGCGCTATTGTCAAAAATCAATTAGCAATTTTGATGGCGCTCATTTGTCCATCGCGGTTTTGTCGGTGCGCATATGTCTATCGCGCATTTGTCGGTGAACCACCTTGGCCAATGGATCTCAATGGAAGGTGATAAAGGAAATTGAACAGTGTGTTAAATGTGGTTGGCAAGGAGGCATTCGGAAAGCTAAGCATAATTTTAAAGAACAGCCTCCCCCTATGCCTGAAATGTTTTCAATTAGTGTGTGCTACCTGCTCTTAACGCATGCCGGTGAAACATGGACACTAACCTTACATTCAATACTAAGAGTGGCGCAAAGAGCCATGGAAAAATGCATGCTTGGCATTACAAGGTAAGATAGACCTCCACATGGATTAGAGAACAAATGAATGTATATGATACCATCAAGAGAGTAAAAGAATGGAAATGGGAAATGGTTCACATAGCAAGAACAAGTGATGGAAGGCGGACTATGGCAGTTATAGATTAGATTCCACTTGATAAAAAGCAAAAGTATAGAAACATTGCTATTTTCCATTTTATTTCAGTTTGATAATAACTTAAAGCAGAATAATTTCAGTGCATTTTGTTAATATATAAGAGTATATTTTTATCAATCAATTATTCAACTATTCCTTAGTGCCATCCAAAAGCTGTTTGCAATTATTTTGCTACCAAAACTGCAGTGGGATTATCAATTATATTTAGGGTGTACTCTTGATTTTTGCAAAATGATGCAAAAATCAGGTGAGGTTTAAATTCTCCCCTGGTCCTGATGAGAAAGTTCTTACCAGGTTTAATCAAGAAGTGTGAAACCTGATTAGTATCTGTAAACATCTTGACCTTTCCTAATCTCTGCAAGGAGCTTCAAATTATTTTTAATATATATCCTGTATTTTTAAAACTTCAACTGCTTTGAGTTTTCAAAGCCCAATTCCTTATGCAACACAATTAAAGGTAACTTTTTTAAAAAGGGAGTCCAAGCACAAAGTAACTTGAAAGGGTAGATTACTGGAATCCTGCTGTGATTGAGAAGAAGAGAAGATATTATGCTATAGGTTTTTCCCTATATTATTCCTCATTGAGTAGTTGTTCTGTGACAAGATGACTTGTGGTGACTTGTGAGGGTGTGTCAAGAATAATCACTAATTTTTTTAGGGATTCTGTATTTTAGTGATGAAGCATTCCATATGGAAGTTAGCTCAGAATTTCCCATTGGAAATTCTGCACTCCACTTTTCTGAAATCTTTTGAAACGTTCATTATTTCTAAGTATTGAATACATATCTTACACAGTCTTACTGTAAACTCTTCCAAAGCAATAGAGTTATAGCCTGCCTTTCACTTGTTCAATGCTTTCTCTGCAGATATTTTTCACTGCAACAGCAAATCTTCTTTTCAAGATTATCTGTTTGAGTCTTACATACTGTTATATACATACAGTGGACTGCCACATGACTATGGAAAGCTATATTGTTTTAAGTATACTGGGCACTTAAAGAAAAAAAAAAGCTAAAAGAGCTCCATCATCCACTTCATATATTTTTTAAAAAGTGGAATTCCCTTGACACTCCATAAAATGTTTAAATTTTATTGTATTTTATGGAGGTGAGAACAACTGCTAGCTGAACTTCACTTCTGGGAAGTATTTACATTTCAATAGAAACCTCTGAGGGAAAGCTTCCAAATCATGTTCCAAAATAATTTGTGGCAGATATTTTTTACACCCCTGTAAGGCAGAGGAATATGCTGTAATCTAGAAGACTATTTAACTAATCTGGGTAGAAAACTTTTGCTGACTTATTTCAGGGATTAATTCCAAATACTGCCGCATCCTGTATTCAGAAGTACATCTCACAGTATTATTTAGTCTCAAATCAGTGTCTGTCAAGATTTATTTTTGGTAAATAGGTAAAAAGTAAAGGTTCCCCTAAGACATATGTGCTAGTCATTCCCACTCTAGGGGGCGGTGCTCATCTCCATTTCAAAGCCTTAGAGCCAGCGCTGTCCGTAGACATCTCCATGATCATGTGGCCAGCTGACTAAGGCACAAGGGATGCTGCTACCATTCCACCAAAGGTGGTTCGTATTTTTTCTACTTGCATTTTTACATGCTTTCGAACTTCTAGGTTGGCAGAAACTGGGACAAGTAACAGGAGCTCACTCCGTTGCGCGGTGCTAGGGATTCAAACTGCCGAACTGCCAACCTTTCTGATCGACAAGCTCAGCGTCTTAGCCACTGAGCCACCGTGTCCCCACTTTTGGTAAATAAAAGTATACAAATTCAAAAATGTAAAAAAAAATGTGCATAGTAATATTTATATTTATTTACACAGTAGATTCATTCATTTAGTGTTGTCTAATAAACAACGGTAGATACACCATCTACTTGCACTTACTTCACCATCTCAAAATATTAGCCTAACAGATAGCCTAAAGAACTAAAACATTCGAATATAGAAAAGAAAATCACCATAAGACTCCACTTCATTAGGTAATAGATAACTATTTTAGTCAGCTAGTTAGTTGTGAGTTGGTTTTCTTACTTCTGTTGATTGTCTGATAATTGGAAAGGAATAAACAAGAAAGTTTGTCAGCATAGACTCGGGAAATTAGGAGGGAGGAGAAAATGGAAGGGATGGTGATAAAAAAGGCCCTATGTTTCACGAAGAGAATGAAATTGAAATAAAGAATAATTTATGCTTAGGGGTCATTTTAGAGTTACTAAAGTGGCCCAGCAGATGACTGGAGATCTGATGAGCTACTGGATACTGTGGAAGTTTACAAGTAAGTTGCTTTTTTTCTTGTGCTGTTGTGGAATTGAGAGATTTTGGCCATGCAATGAACCTGTAATCCAGGAGTAGTTAACCTTTTTATACCTACCGCCCACTTTTGTATCTCTGTTAGAAGTAAAATTTTCTAACTGCCCACCGGTTCCACAGTAAAGAGCCGAGGTGGCGCAGTGGTTAGGGTGCAGTACTGCAGGCCACTTCAGCTGACTGTTATCTGCAGTTCAGCGGTTCTAATCTCACCGGCTCAAGGTTGACTCAGCTTCCGAGGTGGGTGAAATGAGGACCCAGACTGTGGGGGCGATATGCTGACTCTGTAAACTGCTTAGAGAGGGCTGAAAGCCCTATGAAGCGGTATATAAGTCTAACTGCTATTGCTATTGCTAATGGTGATTTATAAAGTAGGGAAGTAACTTTACTTTATAAAACTTATATAGCAAAGTTACAGCAAACCCCTACCGCCCACCATGAAAGCTGGAACGCCCACTAGTGGGCAGTAGGGACCAGGTTGATAACCACTGCTAAACAGTTGACCCACTGAGTAGCCACCATTGATGCTGGCTGATTCTTGATAGGAAGTGGCTAAGAACAGCAGCAGCAATGAAATTGGACTGTTAAAAAAGTTCTACCTTTAGAGGTTAAACTTGCCCTGATATTAATTGGCATCTGTAAGCTATTTCAGAAGGTCTCTTCGTTTAATTTAATAGGGTGGCATGTTTAAATGAATGAGTTTGCTCCACTCAATGTTTTATTATTCTTACCATGGATATTCTATGCTGTATATCATCAAGAGTCCTTTGACTGGGATATCATATCACATTTAATTAATAAATACATTAGCAGAGTTGTGCAGAATTACAAGGAATTATAACTTGTTGCGATTTGTGGAATAAAAACAAATGTAATCTACTAAAATAATCATAAAACTGAGACATGTTAGTATCTTTTTATTCATTTGATTTTTTTTAACCTTGTCTTTTGTTCAAGAGCTTAAAATGATATACTATTTAGTTTTTATTTATTAAGTTTGAACATTCACTAAATTTGCATTGCTCACTCCTGCTGTTTTTCCCTATAACATCGGCTCTGGGAGAAAGATGGGACTAACAGAAAGTGATCTTTTTCATGTTCTCTCATTGCCATGTGTGTAGTTCATTTGGTTGGATTGCAAATTCGCTCCTGCAGGAATTCACAGCAGATGAAATTCCCTTGAGGAATTCTAAGGCCTTCTAAGGAAATTCAAGGTTTTTCAAAATCCAGTTAAAAAATTGCAGCCATGCAGCTTAGATAGTGGTCTTGTGGTTTTTGCAGTTACTTTAAGAACTCTTTACCAGAGACAATGCATTTTGAAATGACTTTAGCTATGGAGCTTTGTTTGATTTTATGTTTATGCTGGTTCTTATATAGCTATATAAAATGCCTTTTATGGAAGCATTGAACACATTTTTTTAATTCATGGACTCTGTTTAAATGATATTTTTATCATCACAATCGTCATGTAATGATGCTTCTCAAATAAATTAATTTTAATGTGTTTGTTCGGTTTTTCCTCTGTCAAAGGATTTCAGATGTAAAAAAAAAAAGAATGGAAACCCAAAACACATATCTCTGTTCAGAACATTTTAGGGAAGCAAGGCTGGAAATGTATTGTAGATGCCCCAGACCATCGTTGTCACTTTAGTTCTAATAATATACCAGACACATATCTAGAATGTGCCTAGGTTGTTTTAGGTATTACAATCATACAACTCCAGGGAAAGATGCAGCTGCTTTAAAGGGTTGCAAACAAGGGCTAAATTTACCTTCTATGTACTCCTCAGAATCCGATTAATAATTGAACTGAAATGCTGAAAAGCCAAGTATGGTTTTAACAGGATATATGTAAGCAAAGTGTGGTCTCTCCACACGTCATCCTTAGTGAAATGTGCAATGTCTGCATTTCCTACATTGGATGAGGAGAGCACATCTGTCTCCTTCTGTCCTAGCCACTTTTTACAAGAGACATGATTGACAGTGTCTTAACAAACTGTGTCACTGTTCATCCAACTGTTTAGTTTGGTGGTAACAGTGCCTCAGATACCATGTTTCCCCCAAAATTAGACAGGATCTTATTTTCTTTTGACCCCCAAAATAAGCACTTGGCCTTATTTTCAGAGAGGTCTTATTATTTTTGAGGTGCAGGAGGTAGTGACTATGGTCACCTCATGGCTGCTGCTCTGTTGCAATATTTTTGGGGAGAGCTTATTTTTGGGGAAAGGCTTATTTTAGTGCATGCGCTCAAAAGCCTGATTGGGCTTATTATCCAGGCAGGTTTTATTTTCAGGGAAACAGGGTAGAAGGTCCATACAGAGAGGAGTAAGGAGTATTTGTTTTCATAGATTTTCATGGGTGTAGGTATGCTGATCTTGTTGTATTCAGGTCTTTTCCTGTGTAAGATTGAGATTGAAGATGGTGAGTGAGACCTCGCCGAAACGTTGCCAAGACAATCTCATTCTTACATGGGAAAAGACCGGAACAAGACCAGGATGGATAGATAGATAGATAGATAGATAGATAGATAGATAGATAGATAGATAGATAGATAGATAGATAGATAGATAGATAGATAGATAGGAGAGACAGACAGACAGACACATTTTCAATCAAGATGAAACTTTGAATAGCGCATCATGTGTTTGAATACACAAGCCCTGCAGGATCTCCATAATGACTCATCTGAAGAAAAATGTATTATTTGGAAGCTATTTGAGTGCAGTCAAGATGAAGATGAGATGGTCATTTTAAGCAGAGCATTCGCTGTTGCAAAAATCTCATTTTCTTTCCAGGTAAAGACTGACACATAGGCTAGTGTATAATAATTTGCAGTTAGATTCAAAGATATTTTTCTTGGATTCATTTGTCTGAGTATTTAATTCCGAATATAGGAGAAAAAAATTATCATTGCTACTCTTAGGCTTAACATTTTTGCCTAAAATTGAGAATGAATGATATTTTTGCTATGTTAGAAATGTACTGCATTGATACATTGATGTAGTATGTATGGTATAATTCATTAGAAAACAATATAGACATATTAATGTAATATATGTTGCTCATTTCAGATAATAGAATAGAAGAATAGAATAAAATTCTTTATTGGCCAAGTGTGATTGGACATACAAAGACTTTGTCTTTGGTGCATATTCTCTCAGTGTACATAAAAGAAAAGATACATTCATCACGAATCATAAAGTACAACATTTAATGATAGTCCTAGGCTACAAATAAGCAATCAAATCATACTAGGAAACAATCAATATAAATTTTAAGGATGGAAGCAACAAAGTTATAGTCATACAGTCATAAATGTGAAGAGATGGGTGATAGGAACAATGAAAAGATTGATGGTAATAGTAATGCAGACTTAGTAAATAGTTTGACAATGGCGAGGGAATTATTTGTTTAGCAGAGTGATGGCGTTCAGGAAAAAATTGTTCTTGTGTCTAGTTGTTCTGGTGTGCAGTGCTCTATAGCCTCGTTTTGAGGATAGGAGTTGAAACAATTTATCTCCAGGATGTGAGCGGTCTGTAAATATTTTCACAGCCCTCTTTTTGACTCATGCAGTGTACAGGACCTCAATGGAAGGCAGGTTGGTAGTAATTGTTTTTTCTGCGGTTCTAATTATCCTCTGAAGTCTGTGCCTGTCTTGTTTGGTTGCAGAACCAAACCAGACAGTTATAGGGGTGCAGATGACAGACTCAATATTTCCTCTGTAGGAACTGTATCAGCAGCTCCCGGGGCAGTTTGAGCTTTCTGAGTTGGCACAGAAAGAACATTCTTTGTTGTGCTTTTTTGATGATGTTTTTAATGTTAAGTGTCCATTTGAGATATGATAGAACCTAGATTGTTGGACTGTTTTTAAGAGAGGAAATCTTTAAAAAAGCAGAATAATATCATTTTATAAGTTTGTTCGTAATCCATATGTAAAGAATAGAATACAATAAACTGGGACCTCAGATTTAAAAAGCAGCATTAGGTGGAACACAAAGTTATCCAAAGTCCTTTCAAATGAATTGCATGAAAGTGTTGGTTTTTCCATCAGCCAAATTCCAGTATAACTATAAACCAGCTAAGGATTGTACTATAAAAGATTGGCTGAATTAATATGCCTCTTCTGAGGTGTATGGCAGATAGTAGCAAAATGAAATTTGACAATAAGTAAAATGCATTACACATAGAGAAGAAAAAATTGAGGATTAAATATAACTAGTTAAGATGCATCTAAGAGAAGTGGGTGGTGAGCTGATCACAAGAACAGGATAATATTGAGTAAAAGAAGGTTCATGTCTTTTTGGTTACATAGACAATACAGAAGGAGGTTAATGTCTTTTTAGTGTAGTTACTTAGGAACATATCTAAGATTAGGAAACCTTACAATTACTATTCCGTTAACCGCAGACAATGCCTCACTTGTACTACAGAACTCAATTTGGTTTCTGACTTTCAAAAGGAGAAAATGATAACCTAAGAAGAGTTCAACGTTTTTTGAAGGTAACAAGTTAATTGTTGGAAAAATATCCTCTGACTTGAAAAATATTTATCTTTAAAAGGGATAATTAGATTACAAACTTTGAATACTGTCAAATAAAATATAAATCTTCCATAAAAGTGTTATTCCATTCTACAATGTGTAATACTATTGAAAATAAAGTATATTTCAGATCAAAGCTAGATAAGTCAGGCATTTTATTTCAAGCATGAAATCAAGATAGATTTTTTTTAAAAAAAAATGTGCAGTTGTCTGCCTAGTCATTACTCAGGTCCAATTAAGTTCAATAGCAATTTACTCCATGTAAGTAAACAAATTCATTTACAAGTAAAAGTGCCATTGTTTATCTGATTCATATTTGGAAATATGACTATCGTGACTTCATTTCTAGAAAATCAAGATAAAGATAGTGAACATGAGATAAGGAAAGCACTTACTATTTTAGATTATAGTATAAAGGTATAGCTATTTTGTATTATAGTGTAGTATATTATTTTGGATTTATAGTATATTATTATACCATAAATAATAATATAATTAATGTATAGGATATTTTAAGCTCTTTATACTATGTATTATATAACATCATTATATTATTTTAAAAGGTATTCATACTGTTATACTGCCTATGAGAGTATCAATTCTTAGGAGTCAGGATCATTACTATTTCATGGCATTGGTTTATATAATCTTTTAATAAGTCATAATAGTATAGTGATACAGTGTATTATTTAAAATTTGCCTGAAAATATTTTATTTATTATTTATTTTATTTTAATTTAATTTATTTACAGAGTGCTAGTTCCCATCAACTTCCCAATAGATAGTTGGGAATAAAGTGATGCAGGCAATTAAAACAATCATTAGAAACATTTCCATGAAACTGGGAGTGATCAAAAATTGTTTGATGGGTGGGTTTCAAAAATTGTTTGAACCTACTCTGTGGGTGTGGCCTCCTTTGTGGGAGTGGCTTGCTGCCCATGTGACCGGATGGGAGTGGCTTGCCGCCCCTGTGACCAGATATGAAGATGCCAACGACACTTGTCAGAACCACCTTAAATTACCTCACACACAGCACTGGCACGCATAAGAATATGATGTCAACTTGTTTTTTAAAAGGCATCTTTGGTTTGTGTTAAAACAACTTCAACACATGCAATGTTCTGATTGCACCACAAACGCAGTAGTCATCCTTGCCTTTCACAGAGGCACTGAGTTTTATAAATATGAGCATGATATTGTAGAATAATCATATCCAAGGACCAGTGGTGGGTTTCAAAAATTTTTGGAACCTCTTCTGAAGGTGTGGTCTGCTTTCCGGGTCCACTGGTGGAACCTCTTCTAACCGGTTCGGTAGATTTGATGAACCGGTTCTACCAAATAGGTGCGAACTGGTAGGAACCCACCTCTGGATCAAACGCAGTAAAAATAAAGAGAGACCCTTCTGATCCGATGGAGAAATTTGTGTAATGGGAAAAATCTAACTATCTATGTGGTCACAAAACAAGGCACCAACCTTATTCCATAATTATGCGTACAATGAATACAATTATTCTCTCCCGTGTTATAGACTCATTAAGAAAGTAGAAGGCTTTGCAACAGTAACTGTGCCAGCAGCCTGTTCCTACTTGAACAGAAACTTGTTTTAAAGCTGACTTCATCAGCTGTTTTCACTTTCTCGTACACTATACACCAAATAATTATTTCCTTTTAAACATTTTTTAAAATATTTAAAACAGCTGTACTTTATTATAAAATATCAAAAAAGGTTTATTTATAATAGTCTTGAATAGAGAATAAAATAGCTACCTTTCCTTTTCAGAGTCATCTTAAATTCCATTTGAGAGACAGTTTGGTGTAGTGGATAAAAGCACCGGAGCAGAAAGTGGGAGCTATAGTGAGTTCTAATCCCGCTTTAGGCATGAAATCATCTTGGGGCATCTTGGCCACTCTCTCAGCCAAACAGTCACCAGAAGTCAAAGCGTTAAGGCAATCCTCACTTTGCCCAAATCCATTTATTTTACAAAATCATTGCTTGTAGTATTTTTGGATAAGAAATGACTTCCATCATGACTTACCATTTACAAACTTGAAATAGTAAGTCTGTAAAAATTAAGCAAAATTAATATCGGGAGAAGATGAATTTTTTAAAAAATGGGTGGGCCTACAGTAATTTAAAATTCATATGTGTGTGTGTGTGTGTGTGTGTGTGTGTGTATGTATGTATGTATGTATGTATCAGGGGTGGGTTTCTCGCCCCGTTCCAACCGGTTCGGTTGGAACGAGGCCGGCGGCGTCCTCGCGCACGCACGTGGCGTCCTCGCGCACGCACGCGGTGTCCTCGCGCACGCACGTGGCGTGAGCGTGCACGCGCGCGGCACGCACATGCGTACTAGCGTCTGCGCAATGCTCCAGCTGCTCCTGGAGGATCGCGCAGGCGCTGTATGCGTTCTGCGCATGCGTGGAAGCGCAGAATTCGTAAAAACCGGGTAAGGAGCGGGCGCGGGTGTGCGGGCGCGCGCGGGCGCGGGGGGGCCCTTCGCCATTCCCGGAAGTTACTTACTTCCGGGTTCGGCGACCAACCGGATCGCAGGGACCGGTGCGAACCGGTCGAAACCCACCCCTGGTATGTATGTATTTAGTGTCACAACCCCTGGTATGCCAAAATATGGGAGGAAGCATACTTTTTCCTTTCTCTGTCTATCGGCTCATCCCAAGAGACCATCCAGACAGAAAGCCAGTATTTTTATTGTTGCCTTTGTTACATTTGTATTATATTTGTGCTGATAAATAAATAAAGGGAGACTAGTATAGATCTATTTCAAGCTATTTAGCTCTCATCAGCTAGCCATACCCTTACTAGGATTCGATGGTCTGGATGGTCTCTTGTCACGAGCTGATAGACAGAGAAAGGAAGCAGTAGGCTTCCTCCCATATTTGGGCATACCAGGGGTTGTGACACTAAATACATACCTATTCCCCTGGCTCAGCTGATAAAGGAGGATAACCTTGTGGCTTAGTGGTTAATACATCTGCCTAATATGTAATACAGCCCAGGTTCAAATCCCAGTAAGGATATGGCTAGCTGATGAGAGCTAAATAGCTTGAAATAGATCTATACTAGTCTCCCTTTATTTATTTATCAGCACAAATACAAAACAAACACACACACACACACACACACACACACACATATATGTATGTGTGTATGTATATATATATATATATATATATATATATATATATATATATATATATATATATATATATATATATATTTGCTTGATAAAAGAGGGGGAAGGGGAGGAGGGGAACAGGAGGAGGAGGAGGAGGAGGAGAAAAAAACAACTGAACAGACCATAACCTGCCCGAGGAAGCAGTCTCCTATCAGGACTGTTACATAATGTAAACTCTGTATGTGGCAGTAATAAAATGGAATAAAAACCCTAATGGAAAGGAAGCTTTTAACACGTAACATGCGTACAACAAGCTTGTAACATGTTGTAATAACAAAACAACAAACATAAAAAAAATTATTTGAAATAATTCTGCAGAGGCATCTTCCGGAGAGTAACAAGGTATTACTAAAGTTATTTCCTCATGAGAATTCAGATAATTATCATGGCTAAAAACATTAAGTAGCCTGTTGGTTTTTTTTTATTTTTATTTTATTAAAAAGATTAGGTAAAGATAATGTCAGAATCCCCGGAATTAGCCACAAGAGCTTTTGTTTAGGGTTCCTTTCTCTGCCATGAATATTTTACATTTAAATTAGAAATCTGTAAAGTTGAGGTGAAAGGATTACTGTGTATGAGAGATGAATAAGGAAAAGCATTACAGCTTTTGCAGCAAGGAAGATAAGTACCACAGTTCATCTGACATAAGAGATGGATTACAGTGAATCTGAAGTAGAAAAAGGTTTATTTAGGGATTATTAGCAATGGCTTGCATTTATGTAATCTATTAGTATAACACAGGGAGAAGAGAAGAGGGAGTTTACTCCTGGAGTTATCAGAGAGATTTGCTATTTATAATGCAATTCAAAGCCCAATATATGCAGAGCAGAAACATTAAAAAAAAAAAAAAAAAGGAATCCTATGTGGGAAAGAAACATGTAGAATTCTTTCCTAAGCATTGTGATAAGTGTAGGTAATGGGAGCTTGTGCAGAATAAACACACATATGTAAATTGAACATAACAATGATAAATCACCACTGCCAAATTCAAGTTGGCATTTTGATATTAAGGTAAAAGTTACAAAACATTTAGTTCAAAAATATTATAAGAATTCATGAATTCTTTCTTTTGAAAAAGTAGCCTCAAGTGCCATCAAAACAAATGGAAAGCTATTATGAATAATATCTTGGGAAGGAGCCGAGGTGGCGCATGGTTAGAGTGCAGCACTGCAGGCTACTTCAGCTGACTGCAGTTCGGCTGTTCAAATCTCACCGGCTCAGGGTTGACTCAGCCTTCCATCCTTCCGAAGTGGGTAAAATGAGGACCCGGATTGTTGTTGGGGGCAATATGCTGACTCTGTAAACCGCTTAGAGAGGGCTGAAAGCCCTATGAAGCGGTATATAAGTCTAACTGCTATTGCTATTGCTATCTAGTACGAACTTTCTCAATTTGGTGCCCTCGTGCTAATTAAGTCATTTTGGAACTGAATTCAGCACATCTGGAGATTACTAGATTGACAAAAATTAGTTTAAGATCACAGCGTACAACTGTGGGAAGACTTCAGTAGAAACATGAAGATCGGACATCTGTAAGGTTATAATCCTGGTCTTTTTCATAGTGATATGAATTAAAATTTGTTTCTGGTTGTTATGAATTATTTTTATATATTTTCATGAGAGATTTGAGTTGAAGTGTTCCAATATATAGACACTTCAAGATTTTAACAACTCTTAGTGCATTAAACAAATCCAGTTATTTATATAAAAAAGACCACTTTGGACAGAGAACTCAACCTTCCTCTTTTACTGTAAATGATATTGGTAAAATTAAATAGTAGTTAGCTTACACTTTTATAATTGTACAGTATTGTTTTAATAATAACAATAGTATATATTGATCTTATCCATAAATTTAATACTGTACAGATTTGTAACCAGACAAGTTTACCTTCTGCTTTCTAACTTTATATTTTGTTAGGCTCGCAACTTAGCGAGAGGTGTATTACAAATACACTTTTCCTTGTTTTTCTGAGAAAGCGCGAGGAAAAACAAAACAAGAAAAAACTATTCTAAAGCACAGCAAAATATGTGATCTATAGAGTTTGAGATCAGTGGAGAAAACTGCTTAGTAATGCAGTATATCGTATTTTGAAATGTTCAAATCTCAGGCTATAATCCTGCACTCATTTATTTGAAAATATAGTCCATTGAGTAGAGTTATTATTATTGAGTAGAGCACCATAAGATTACCCTTCAAAATGTATTTCCAGAGATTCTTGTAAGAAGAACAAAAGTTCAGCGAGCACTAAAAACTTCACATTTTAGTCAGGGCTATGTAAAGATGTCCTGATTTTTATCTTGGAATATGGCACAATGTTTCCTGTTCATCTTGAAGTGGATTGGCCTGCTATAAATTTGACTTGTGCCCTGCTATTATCATGCATGACTAAATACATTTTGCCCAATGTTTTAAAAATCAAAACATTGCCCTATTTAAATTTTTCTAATTATCAAATGTTTCATCATTTAAAACCACTCCAAAGTAGTATGCAGTTGGAAAACCTCAAACAGTCCAAATATACATTAACATGACACGTATTTAAGATGGAAAAAATATTCACATTTACAATAATCAAAAGCCTCTCCAAAATGCTACTACTCAGAAAGCCTGGAAATTTAGCTTCCTCCATTTATTTCCAAACAGTTTGATGTCGTAAGTCTAATTTCATCGGCAAAAGCTAAATTATGAAACAATAAAAATTGGAAGTGTAGTTGAATTTATGTTCAGACGACGGTGTTTAGTTCAGAACATTTCAAATTTACATTGCTGGATAAAGTTAATTGTTTTCATTTATCCTTTAAGTTAGTACTTGGCGTTTTTTTTTTCCTTTATAAAAATTAAATCATTTCTTTAATGTAAAGGGGTTTGGTGAGCACTGAGCATGAAGGACATCTTATGAAATTAAATTATTTTCTTTACAACTTGGGATCAGAACCAAAAGGAATGCTAAACTCTTCCATAAATTAACTTGCCCGGTATCTGCAACAGACTATTCTCTGCCAAAGTAATCTGCCAAAAGAACTGGAAAGAAGGCCTTTGAATGGTTAGTACAGGTTTTAGGAAACAAAGAACGGAAGCAGTGGCATTCTTGATTTATCTATCTCTATTACCCAGAAAGTCACTGTGAGTCATGCAGTTTGAACAACTTCAAGGCTTCCTTGAAAAAGAAGCATGCAAGGCAGCCCACAGACGAATGAATTCAAGTTATCTTTGAGTTTGATTCTTTGTGCTTTTGTATTATTTAGTGCTTAAAGTTCAGACAAAGTTAGATAGGAGATGATGGTCGTGGGAGGGGGGAACCCCCCCCCTTGCATTGCCTCTGATCTATTTAAAGTACTCTGCCCTGCCATACCACCTCTAATCACCCTGATCAGTTTTCATCTATGTTTTGAAAGATGCTCTCTTGTCCCTATTGTTGAAGAACGTTTCATCGGGTACAGGCAAAAGAAAATATTTGTAGCTCAGATTTGAGATCCTTGGTGGGATCCTTGGTGCTCTCTGAGCTTGGTTGTATTCTTGCAGACATTGCATTACCCAACCAGGTAACATTACCAGCCGAGGTGGTGCAGTGGTTAGAGTGCTGTACTGCAGCCACTTCAGCTGACTGTTATCTGCAGTTCGGCGGTTCAAATCTCACCGGCTCAGGGTTGACTCAGCCTTCCATCCTTCCGAGGTGGGTAAAATGAAGACCCAGACTGTGGGGGCAATATGCTGACTCTGTAAACCGCTTACAGAGGGCTGAAAGCCCTATGAAGTGGTATATAAGTCTAACTGCTATTGCTATTGCTATTACCAGTGCTAGCAAGAAAACAACCACATTCAGACAACACCAAGGACCCCACAATTTGATCAGGGCAATATGTCTGGTTTTATCTTGCAGTGCTGAAGCGGATTGACATGCTGTAAACCGGGTTTGTGACTTCCTATTATGAAGCATGGCTAAATAAATAAATATATCCCTGTTCTGACCCCCCTCGTTCCACACCAACACATGCTCCGAGCCAGAGATAAGTTATGGCATTTAATTAACAGACAGACAGGTCCTTGGCAGCAATCCAGCCTGCCAAGCTCATACAAAGTTCTCCGACATTCGATTCTGTGTTGACTTCTACAAAGAGGGGTGTGTGCACAAGTAGCCTTTTTATAGTCTGGAGAGGAGCCTAATGACCACCAGTTGAGTGCAATTATCTCCTGTACTTTTGCAACTGTTCCTGATGCCTATTAGCTAGTTCCTGATGCCTCTTAGAATAGGTGCAAACTGGTAGGAACCCACCTCTGGGGCGAACCATCAGAGTTCCACAGAACCCCATTTGAAGAGCCTAATGTTCGAATATCCTTTCTCCTCTTGTCTCTAGGAAGGCTGGTCTTCTCTCTGAAGGGATTTTCCTCACTAAACATAGCACTCCTCCAGCTTCTAGCATAGTTGTTGGCTGATACAAGGTTGAAATACGGCTTCCTAGCAGCCAAACATATATCTTCCCAATCAATTTCATTTTGACAAGGTTGTTTACATTTTGTTGCTGTTGTTGTACTACCACAAACCAACCCATGTTAAGGAAAAAAAATCAGCACCAAATCAGGAACCCTCATCAACTTGTAGTGGATCCTACTAACCCTTCAATTGATTCTTCAATTTGGTAATAATTAGAATTAATTACTTTTCAGTAACAGGAATTATGAGTGTTGTTGTTTTTTTAAAAAGAAAAGGCATCAAAGTGTGCCTTCAAACATCTTTCTATTGGAACAACATATAAGCATCGTAAATATATAGACAAATCAATGGAAAGAATAAATCATTTCTGACATAAAACATAGTATTATGTTAAAACAACCCACTTTATAATGCCTTTGTAAGGCCATACTTGGAATACTGCATTCAGTTTTGGTCGCCTTGATGTAGAAAAGATGTGGAGACTCTAGAAAGAGTGCAGAGAAGAGCAGTAAGACAGGCAGCAGAACTCCAGAATCTTCCTCCAGCACAATTAGTAATCCCCTCCCAAATACAATGCCCCCCTCCCCGTTTCAATGGCAGCCGAAGCAGCAGCAAAGCAGAGGCTGACACTTTTTTTCTCCCAGAAAGAGGGTTTAGAAAAAGCGGAAAGTAGTAGCATTTGCTAGTATGTTAGGTGTTTATTAATAGACAGGCTGCTGTCATCTTTGCTACAACTTAGTCTGCTAAACTATCAGAATTTCATTTACATAAACGGGTGGGAAGTTCTTTCTCATATATGCCCAACAAACTGAAGACAAAGTGCTTGCCAGTGTTTTAATTTCTTTTTTTATGTTCCAGTTAGAGAGTAAGTGGAGTGTCTTTCATCTCACCGTGTCATGAATATGGTAATATATGGAAATCACAGAGAGAAGATCATGTGCATTGCAAATCTCACACGTGTTTACTCAGAAGTAAATCCATTGAATTTGGGAGGGATTTAGTTTTGTGTATTTTCTACAGGTTTGCAATCTAAATTCAACACGTTCCTTACTGAAGGAACTCCTGATAAATTCAAATCCCTTTTTGTTCCTATGAAATCCTTTTGTCTATAAAACGACAGGTGGCCAGATGTTCATGAAGTAGAAATCTTTCCAGTGGTTGCATCTCTCAACTTCATCTTATGAAGGAATAATTCACTTTGGAACATTTATTCATCAAGTAAATGAACATAGGAACTATTTAGGTCCTGTTCTTGTATCACATCATATATGTGATGTGAATGTGTTTGATGAATGTTTTATAATAGATAGGCCAAACATCTTTAGAACCCGGAATGCTAGTGTACTGTCACAAAAAATATTCACTCATTTTTTTCAAAGGTGACTGCAGGCTAGAAACCACGAGATTGTGAATTCTACTCCTGCCTTAGGCATGAAAGCCTATTGGGTGATTTTGGGCCCATCACTGTTTCTCAGCCTAACTCACCTCACAGGATTATTACTGTGAGGAAAATAGAAGGAGAAAGGACTATTAAGTATTGTTCGTACCTTTATAAAAATAATAAAGATGGGAAATCAAATAAAGAAACAAATACGTAAATAAAATAAGAAAGCACGGGGAAAGAGACAGATGTTGTGGTTAATAAAAACTGCCACTGATTTTCTCAAACTATCATTTGAAGTCACTGTTTAGAGATTCCTATTCAAGTAAAACAACCAAGGAATGACTGTGAGATCATCAATAATATGTACATATTGCATTTCAGTATATCACTAGATTTAGGATGTAGCTGTGGGTTTTTTTAAATTTTCTTTTGAGTTTCCACAGATGTTCAGTAGGCAAAATATAATGCATGCACACCCTCTAGGGGAATTTCACTGATGTTCAATCAGAATGCCTACAGATATTCCACTAGGGCAGGGTTTTCCATTTTTGCTTCTCATGTTGATATTTACAAAATCCAGTGACCAATTCATTGATCAATTCCTTGAACTAGTCAGATGACATCTTAATAAATGTGTTGCCTATATTGTATCATGACCATACTTCTATTTACAGTGACTTCAAAAGCTAACGTATAAAATGAGGTTAGAGATAAGTATAATCTTTATTGTCATTGTACTTTAAATACAACAAAATTGGTTAAGTGGATCAGAATAAGATCTGCTCTATTTTTCTGCCCCTTTTGCAAATAGATTTTTGTCTGGAGAATTTGGGGGTTTCTTGAACCAATTGTTTAAGAAAAATGTAGAAAACGTTTCCCAAAGCGGATCAGGGAGTCCATAAGAAGTTGCCCTTTCTTTCTAAAATGTAATAAATAATTATGCCGGGTATTTCTTGTCACTTTAACTTTTTAAAAGTCCATCTGCTGACAGCAGGTCAAATATTTCTTCCTTAGCATCTCTGATTTGACCATGGAGCTGAATAGAGCTAGCTGGATTTTATTCTGATTAGTGTTCATCCTCCGGGAATGAAATGAATCAGCAAAGTTCTTTTCACTATGGTAGATTCATCGTTGAATTCTTTTTAATTCCCAAGTGGGATGTGCATGTATATCTCTTTGGAAGGCCAAAGAGATTTTTCCCATTAGGGATAGAAATGAGCAGAGAGAAAAAATACAGACAGAGAATTTATTAATAAAATGTTGAGTGAAAAGAACATGGGATTTTTTTTTAAAAAAAAATTGATTTTAATTTTCATGCTCGGGAAACTATTTTTGTAAAAGTGTTCCTTGAAAGGAATAAAAACAAAAAAGCACTGTGGGGACACCTGTTTTTTTAAGGTGTGACATTTCAGAAGATCAGGCAGAAGAACTGGTTCTACACACTGGATGACTATTATTTAAAACAACAAAAAGGGCAAACGTTTTAAGATGCCAATAGCATTCTTTTTTCCCCCCAAAAGGTTATCTGGAATATGTTCAAACCATAGAAGTTTGTATTAGGAGGTAAAGAAAAGGAAATCATCACAAATATTCTTAATATACGCTGCTGCTTAGAATTGTATTGTCTTTCCTTTTGGAATCTGCAGTAATCCTTGTCACAGTGTGCTTATTGTATACTGTATCATTTCTTTTTTATATACAAATATATCCATTCAGGCTACTGCAAAGACAGATTTTGGTGCATATATTTGTCATAATGGAGATAATTGATAAATGTTGATCATGGCACGACAAAACCGCGGTCCACTAAAGCGTGTCCGATTAAAGCGCGTACCTGACGTCATCAGCAGCGCGACAAATACGACCGCGGAGAAAAAAGGGTGCTTTAAAAAGTGCTTTTAAAGCAAGCCGATTCACATTAAGGTAAGGGTTAGGTTTAGGGTTAGGGTTAGGTTTCGGGGGGTTAGGTTTAGGTTTACGCGTTAATTTTAGCTTTACCGCTCACAGCGTGCTTTTTTCGTCACACTGTGATGACGTCAGGTACGCGGTTTCGTCGAGCGCGCTTTAGTCGACTGCAGTTTTGTGGTGGAACCAATGTTGATAATGTTCATAACATTTAGTATTTATGTACTCAAAGCAAGATTTCTTCAGTTCGTTATTTTATATCAGAATTGTAGCAAACTATAATATTGGCCATATTATAGTCCTCTTCTTTTAATATAATAAATGTTGGAGAGCAGACATATAAGAAATTACAGTAATTTGAAAATTAAGGTATTGTGCAGCTATCTGTATTAGGTAACCAATCCCTAGTTCATAGTATGCCCAATTGAATTTAGATTGATCTGCGAATAAATTATAACCAGAACTAGCTTATTCACCTTAAAGCTTTGGTGGCTTAATGTTTCATTGTTGATTCATTATGTTGTGAGTTCTCTATTGACAGTCTAATGCTTTTTATATCTTGATAGAAACAGCACTACTGATAGATACGGCTATCTTTAAATGAACAGGATTTAACTTATCCAGGGAGGACAAATTCATCAGTGAATGAATCCCTTGAGAAATACTAAAACAAAAATCAAATGGTTACAGGAGATTTGCACAGTTCATCACTTACGAAGTTGGTTTTTTTGGAAGCGTAGTGCAAAAGATTTGCCTTTAGATGAAAGGAGAGACATGTGTCATGCTGTAACGGTGGTTCTTAAACCAAATTGATGAAGTGGTCTACCCCATTTGATGTTGGATAGTTTCACATGGTACAACTTCTGTTAGTGTTACAATAATGAATACCAAGGCTTCTGATTTTAGAAAGGTGATCTGAAGGTGATCCTAAGAAGATACAATCCCTGCTATTGAATTTTGTTCTCTATCCAGATAGTTTCTCATCAAAAGGTATTATGAATGCTAATGAATAACATAGATTCACATATTGTACATACTACTTTGGTTAACAAATCTGAGCTATGGACCAGTGGTGGGATTCAAAAAATTTCACTACCGGTTCTGTGGGCGTGGCTTGATGGGCGTGGCTTGGTGAGTGTGGCAGGGGATTCTGTAAAATTTCCATTCCTTCCCCACTCCAGGGGAAGGTTACTGCAATGTGGGTGGGGCCAGTCAAAGGTGGGGTTTACCAGTTCTCCAAACAACTCAAAATGTCCGCTACCGGTTCTCCAGAACTGGTCAGAACCTGCTGAATACCACCTCTGCTATGGACGATTAATTTACTGATACAGATCTTGCTTCTGCTAGTGACTATAACTTCACTATATGCAATAAGGAAACAATAATATTCATCTACACAACCGTTTCTTATACAGGATGAGCATTAAAAAAATCCTATGTACACTTAATATCTACTATCTGCTATGGTGTATTTTGTCTCTCAAGAAAACTACTGTTTATAATAACAAAAATATTACACTGATGTTTTATAACATTATACCTCGATTAAGAGGTTTTTGAGGGTACTACTCTGCCCAACCACTATCCCCCCCCCCCCCCAATGAAGTTCAAAGCAGGCTGGCACTAGCTTTTCGTGTATCTTCTTGAAAATATGATTAACCTATTTGAAAAGAAGATATAATTGAATTGTTTTGATAGCTGCCAGTATATCAGATGGCCTTTGAAGATATTTACTCTGTTTATTTAGGTTGCAGCTGTTGCTGAATGCAGTGTAATGAAACATCCAAAAGTAATTTTTTTTTAAGTCTAAAGGCAATAAATATTTGGAGGCATGGCAATAGGTGATAGAGATTCCATCATAGGATTTCAAAATTAAGGGTGTCTACATTGTGCTTTGCATTTTACTTAATGCCTGCTGAAGTTACTCAAACAAAGGCAGGAAAGGCACATCATGGTCGGTGAACTGCCTGAAGATCTCAGCTAGACCGCAAGAATGAAGTGAGAGAAACAGGAGCCACAACATAAATCAGTAAGCTGTAAAACAGCCAGAATGCCAAGGTAACTAGATAAGAAAAATTCAAGGAGCCAGGATTTATAATGGTAGAATTCCAGAAGCCTAACAGAACTTTTGAAGATATTTTTATAGCTGATGCTATAACATCAGCTTACTCCTACTGCATTCCAATTGGTTGTATTTTAAGTAATTTCAGGCAGTCTGATACTTTCACTCACGGATTTATTTGTAGGCGTTCCACATTGCTCCAATGTTCAATGGCATAGGCCAAGTATTCTGCTGGTAGTCTGCTCAGTTGTTCTTAGATACAACAATGATTCTTGTTAAGCCTTACACTTCAGCTATAACAGGAGCTGCTTGCCTATTCTCATTACTGTTAGAAAAACCATTGCTTCCTAGACAGCTTATTTTTTGTCAACATTCATCTAAATCAGACTGATGCGTGGCTCTTAGATTACATAGTGGTCTGGTGCAGGATGAAGTTAATACTGGGACATTTTATAGAATTCTTCCTTCTTTGGGATTTCTCCACTTAAGTAAGCTTTATTTTCTACTTTCCTTTTAAAAAAAAATAACAGAAAGAGAGAAATTGGTGAGATTTGTTTAAATCTAAGTAGGAATTCAGGTAGCAGTGGAAATTTGTTTCAAAATATCTGCTTCTCACTCAATAATGAATTGTTTTGCGTAAACTCACCTCCATTTCTCACTCTGTGGGCAAAATATAGTTTTAGTTTGCTTGGATTGTCACAAAATTATTAATAATAAACAATCAAATAAAATTTCAGTGTGAACTGTTGGGTGAGAAGAAAGGAATTAGACACAGGCTTCTTCCCAATTCAAGAAATCTATATTTAATAAGAAACACCAAGTGATAGTGAGTTGCATGAAATGACTGTGAAATTGTTATGTAACTTGGCTTACTTAGTTCAGTTAAATATTTCCAGATAATGAAAAGGGAGATGAGGTTGTCCCACAGTCACTCATGCCCTCGTTCTTTCTCGCCTGGACTACTGTAATGCTCTCTACATGGGGCTGCCCTTGAAGAGCACCCGGAGGCTTCAACTGGTTCAGAATGCAGCTGCATGGGTTATCATGGGGCCACCTAGATGCTCCCATGTTACACCCCTTTTAGGCGGCCTGCACTGGTTGCCGGTTGTCTTCCGGGTGCGATTCAAGGTACTAATTATGACCTTTAAAGCGCTCCCTGGCTTAGGCCCAGCATACCTGCGAGACCACCTACTGCCACCGGTAGCCTCCCCCATCCAGTGCGATCCCACAGAGTTGGCCTCCTCAGGGTGCCGTCGGCCAGACAGTGTCGGCTAGTGACCCCCAGGGGGAGAGCCTTCTCTGTGGGAGCGCCGTCCCTCTGGAATGAGCTGCCCCCGGAGCTTCGAATAATCCCCGACCTCCGGTCCTTCCGACACGTCCTAAAAAGTTGGCTTTTCCAGCAAGCCAGCCTGGCCTGAACAAAACAAAATAAATTATTGATCATTGTTAATTTTAATTCGATTTTTTTTAAAAAAAATGTTATTGTCAATTCTAATTGTTTGGGATATTCTATTTAATTTTTTAAAAACTTTTGTATTATGTGTTTCTTTTAATATTGTATGCCTCCTTGAGTCCTTGGGAGAAGTGTGGCATATAAATCTAATAAATCTAAACCTAGTATGTTCCATTTGCATGCCAACACTAAAAACCTGTTTGGATTCATAACACTATTTGATAGATCAAATATCATGATTACCTTCCTGAGCTGAAGCTGTCTTTATCCAGTTGACATATTGTCATTATCTGTGGGCACTGGCATGTTCATAAACTGGAACCAGCATTCTGGCAGTATTTGAAATTTAGCATTCTTCTCCATTACTGCATTATGTGGAAGCAAGCCCACAGGCTAAAGATTAAGCTCGGCGAGGTCAAACAGTGAAATGAATAAAATTAGCATTTTCTAGAGTTTGCATAGAACTTACTGCTACTATAGTAACAGCTCCAATATCCTTCTAACTGCCATGTCAAAATAATCTAAGAGCATGCTTTATAAAGTTTTGTGGCAAATCCATTTGGTCTAAGGAGAAGGAAAAGTAAAATGTTAAGTAAATGGGTTTGCTTCTCCAAGTTTTATGTCTATCCATTGAATTCATTTTCCTGCTAATATGAAAATAAGTGTGTGTCATTTTTCATTGTGCAAGTATTTATTTATATATACGAGAATTTTATAAATGTACAACTTCAGAGATTCCAACTCTGAAGTGTACTGTATATATTGTTATAGCAGTTAGCAATAGCAGTTAGACTTATATACCGCTTCATAGGGCTTTCAGCCCTCTCTAAGCAGTTTACAGAGTCAGCATATCGCCCCCAACAATCCGGGTTTTACCCACCTTGGAAGGATGGGAGGCTGAGTCAACCCTGAGCCAGTGAGATTTGAACAGCCGAATTGCAGAACTGCAGTCAGCTGAAGTAGCCTGCAGTGCTGCACTCTAACCACTGCGCCACCTTGGCTCTATAGCAGGGGTATCAAACTCGCGGCCCATGGGCGAGATGCATCACACCCTAGCCATGCCCATCCTCGTTTTAGCAAAGGGGAAAAAAGTTGTAATACATAATGTGACGACAACATGTCATGAGTTTGACATGACTGTTCTATAGGATCATTTTTACACTGTTACACTTTTCAAATCCCTGCACCCCAAGGCATGCATTGTATATTGTATTATACCTATTTTTACCATGAGCAGGGATAATGCAAAATCTAAGTAATACTTCAGTTTGTAGCTAAAACTAGGGAAGTATAACATACTGGAAAACTTTTCAAAATTATATAAATGAAGCATGGTGACAGAAAGAAAGGAATACAGAAATGGCCAGGGGAACAAAGCCCTTCATGGTATTGAACCTGGGTACTTGAGAGACCGCCTGCTGCCAATTACCTCCAATAGACCGATCAGATCCCACAGATTAGGCCTCCTCCGAATTCCATCCGCCGGCCAATGCCGACTGGCAACTATCCGGAGGAGAGCCTTCTCTGTGGCTGCTCTGACCCTCTGGAACGAACTCCCCGTGGAGATTCGAACCCTCACCACCCTCCAGGCCTTCCGCAAAGCCCTTAAAACCTGGCTGTTCCGACAGGCCTGGGGCTAAAGAGTTGTTGCCCCCCTTCTCGAATGGTATGGTTGTTGTGTGTTTTTAAATTTTTTATTGTTATGTCCTGTCTTTTTATCCCCCTGTCTGTATCCCCTTCCCTGACTGAATTGTGAGCCGCACTGAGTCCTCTTCGGGGAAAAGGGCGGCATATAAATGTAATAAATCCAATCCAATCCAATCCAACATATCTGAATATTAAAGTTGTAATCTATGGAAGTGATTTTGCTGGATGTTTAGGTTCCTAACCAAAAGGATGTCTAATTACAACATGTGTCTTGTAATGTCCTTTTATATTTTCATCCTAACACTGCACAACAATATGGAAAGGATGGAAATTGCAGCATTGAGATAATTCATAGGGATGTAACCTTGGCACATGTTTGTTTCTATTATTTTGGAATGAGGATGCCTGTTAAATATATGGACAAGGGTATGGCAGATAACAGCTACTGCTTACCTGTCAGGTCTCCCGATTGATTGGAATTAACAATACGATTGAAGCTGATGATCAATACCTCTTATAGGAAGCATAGTTGTCATAAATCCACAGATAGGGAGTAAAGAAATAGGAAATATAAATATATCATAAATAAATTAAGTTGATTTTTCTGGATCCATTTCACTTCATGTTTCGGCAGGATATAGTTCTGAAATTACTTTGATCATCTTCATAGATAACCTAAATAGTATGTGGGTATCAGAGGTGGGTTCCTACCAGTTCGCACCTATTCGGTAGAACCGGTTCGTCAAATCTACCGAACCGGTTAGAAGAGGTTCCACCAGTGGACCCAGAAAGCAGGCCACACCTACAGAAGAGGTTCCAAAAAATTTTGAAACCCACCACTAACACGCGCGCAAACAGACAGACAGACAGACAGACAGACAGACAGACAGACAGACTGACTCACACAGAGAGAAAAAGAAAGGAAGGAAGAAATAAATAAAAATAAAAAAGTGAGAGATGAAAGAAAAAAAAGGAAAAAGGGACAGAGACAAAAGGAAGGAAAGAGAGAGAGAGAAAGAGAGAACACATGGCCGGCAAGCCACTCCCACCAGGTCACATGGCCGGCAAGCCACTCCCACAAAGGAGGCCACACCCATAGAGTAGGTTCGGAAATTTTTTGAATCCCACCACTGGTGGGTATGATCATCTGGGTTTCTCTTTTTCTTTCTGTTTTTACCTTTTGACCATTTTTGCATCATTAAGCCATCTACTTACTCCATTAAGAATTAAGTGGACTACCTAGAAGATTACACTTTATCACAATTTTACTGTGGTTTTAATCTCCCCAGACCAAATGAACAAAAAGTAGGCCTTTGGGAAAATACCATATTATTCCCTATATTGGTCAGTATTTAGGGAACTGGCTAGGAAGGTCATCTGGGGTTTCTGAATTGGATGTTATCAAAATCTTGATGATTCTCAATTCTACTTTTTCTTGCTCCAATTCTAGGAAAGCCACCTGAACATGCCCAAATTCAGCAATAGAGTAGATCAAGATTAATATGCTATGGATTTGCAATTGGCTTTTGTTATTAAGAGCACAATTCTGTCCAGCACACCTATCATATCCCTGGACAGAGTTAGCAATAATTATTCATGCTTTGGTTATATCCCATCTTTATTCCCGCAACATGCTTCATATGGGACTAATTTTGAAAATTGTCTGGACATTGCTGATTACTGCAAGAACAGGGTCAGATACCTCCTCTGAATCATAGGCACTGGTTATCAATTCCTTCCCAAGGACAACTTAAAATGATGGTATTGAATCAAAAACCCAAAACTCTTCAGTTTGTTTGTTTGTTTGTTTGTTTGTTCGTTCGTTCATTCATTCATTCATTCATTCATTCATTCATTCATTCATTCATTCATTCATTCATTCATTCATTCATTTATTTATTTATTTATTTATTTATTTATTTATTTATTTATTTATTTATTTATTTATTTATTTGTCTTGTATGCCGCCCACTCCCGAAGGACTCCGGGCAGCTCACAATAGACAAGGGAAGGGGAAAACTGGACAAAGACAACACTTTAAAACAAAAACCGCAACATTCACAATTTCCGTGGGGCTGGATGTTTCACAAGCCCCCGGCCTGCTGGAGCAGCCAGGACTTGGTGGCTTTGCGGAAGGCCGGGAGGGTAGTAAGGGTCCGGATCTTGACGGGGAGATCATTCCAGAGGGCTGGAGCTGCAACAGAGAAGGCTCTCCCCCGGGGGGGTCGCCAGCCGACATTGGCTGGCGGATGGAATCCGGAGGAGACCTAACCTGTGAGATCTAATCGGTCTCTGGGAGGTAATCGGCAGGAGGCAGTCTCTCAGGTACCCAGGTCCGATGCCATGTAGGGCTTTATAGGTAGCGACCAGCACCTTGAAGCGGATTCGGAGACTAATGGGTAGCCAGTGCAGCTCGCGGAGGATAGGTGTGACGTGGGTGTACCTGGGTGCACCCACAATCGCTCGCGCGGCTGCATTCTGGACTAACTGAAGTCTTCGAACACTCTTCAAGGGCAGCCCCATGTAGAGTGCATTACAATAATCCAGTCTTGAGGTCACAACTCTCTCTAAACTCTTTCTACTGGCACATAAAATATGGTTTTCTCTACCTTTGTTAGCACTTAGCACTAGCACTTAGACTTATATACTGCTTCATAGTGCTTTACAGCCCTCTCTAAGTGGTTTACAGAGTCAGCATATTGCCCCCAACAATCTGGGTCAACTTTGAGCCTGGTGAGAATCGATCTGCCAAACTAGGGGCTGCTGGTGATCAGCAGAAGTAGCCTGCAGTACTGCACTCTAACCACTGAGCCACCGTGGCTCTTGTTCTTGTTCACTTCTTTTGGAGTTGTGATTGGTCCCTCTCTCTTTCATTGTTTACAGAATCTAAAAACACCTCCTTCAGCAGGCCTTTAATTGCTACACAACTTTAACATTTACCATTATTGTATTTTGAACATTTTATATTCTGTTCTAATTTTAACTTTCATCAGGTGCCTTGAATGGTTTGCTGTCTAACAGAAATTAAATTGATGTCCTTTACTTGGTTGGAATTATAATAGTTTTGGAATTAATTACCTAGAGTATTTTTTGGTTTCTCTGTTGTTGGTGCTGGTATTATAATCAGCTATAAAAGAATGTTTTGTACCTCATTGTGTGGTGTGTAATGTTTAAGAATAAAATTTACTTCAGAAAGCCCCAGGTGAATATATTTTACTGATTATTTCATTCTGTTTGTTCTTTCTTCTATCTATCTATCTTTCTATCTATCATCTATCATCTATCATCTATCATCTATCAATCATCTATCATCTATCATCTATCATCTATCATCTATCATCTATCATCTATCATCTATCTATCTATCTATCTATCTATCTATCTATCTATCTAATCATATCTTCCTCTGACTTCACTCTAATCTGCTGTTAGAAATGTTGGTAGCATTTCGTCAGTTCAAAAGTTTTCCCTTTTCCATTAATGGAACAAACATCCCATTTAACAGCTTAGTCATGGATAAAAGCAAATTTCCTTTCATGTTCGTTTCTAAGATGTATTGCTTTGTTCTCATTCAAGATGGATTTTATCTTCTGTTGACCACACAATTTTCTACAGCACTTGTAGTACATCCTAATACTCGTGAGTTCTTCACAGTAATTGTAGTACATCTTAATACTTCTGAGGTCTCAGCCTGAGATCCATGAGGGATGTCTGCTTGTCAACTAAGAGCTATAAAAAGGACAGACAACAATAGGAAGAATTACAGTATAAGATTTGGTGATATATATTAAGTATGTATAATGCCCAGGTAATATATATATATAGCTTAGCATTGTGGAAACTTGCTCATAATACCTTCTCTGATACAATCCTCTATCCTAAGTGCTAAAACAACTAACAACCTTGGAAGAGCTCTCAGCTTTGTTTGCAGAAGAGTGCCAGGACTGCAGCAGTAATTCCATGCCTCCTATTTCTTATAGAAACTTCCCAGCTTTGGACCGTATCTTGAGCAACGAAAGAAGATAATAGCTGAAAATAAGCTGAAACTAAAGGCACAGAACAGCAGCCTTCATTCCCAGCTTGAGAGAAAGTGTTTTGCCCCAAAGAAGCCCATCCCAGCCGTGAAGGTAAGAATAAACAGAAGTTTCACATAAAGGAAGAGCAGCCTTCTCAAAATGATTTTGCATTTATGATTATATTTCATGCTGTGGAGGTGTGCAGATGTGGCAGTGGTGGGTTTCAAAAATTGTTCGAACCTACTCTGTGGGTTTGGCCTCCTTTGTGGGAGTGGCTTGCCGCCCATGTGACCGGATGGGAGTGGCTTGCCGCCCATGTGACCGGATATGAAGATGCCGACGACACTTGTCAGAACCACCTTAAATTACCTCACACACAGCACTGGCATGCATAAGAATAGGATGTAAACCTGTTTTTTAAAAGGCATCTTTGGTTTGCGTTAAAACAACTTCAACACACGTAATGTTCTGATTGCACCACAAACGCAGTAGTCATCCTTACCTTTCACAGAGGCACTGAGTTTTATAAATAGGAGCATGATAGTGTAGAATAATCATATCCAAGGACCAGTGGTGGGTTTCAAAAAATTTTGGAACCTCTTCTGTAGGTGTGGCCTGCTTTCCGGGTCCACTGGTGGAACCTCTTCTAACCGGTTCGGTAGATTTGACGAACCGGTTCTACCGAATAGGTGCGAACTGGTAGGAACCCACCTCTGAGGTGTGGGCTGCTACAGGTTCACCTGGGTTTGGGAGAATCCATAGTTAACATTATGGCTGGTTTGGAGAACCTCCAAATCCTACCCCTGGCTGGCCCCACCCTGCCCTGGGGTCTCCATGCAGCCTGTTTTGGATGCAAGGTAAGTGCAGGGGCCGGGCCCGTGTGGAGGCTCGGGGAGGGGGAGGAAATGGCCCCCAGCCTCTGGAGGGCCTCTGAAGCTCGGAGGAGGCAATTTTCACCCTCCCAGAGGCTCAAGGAAAGCTTCCAGAGCCTGGGGAAGGCAAAAACGCCACCCGCCCCCATCCCCGCTGTGATGCAGGAGGCCAACTAGGCCACACCCACAATGGCCACGCCCACCCAGCAACCAGGCAGAGAACTCATTGCTGAAATTTTTGAAGCCCACCACTCAGTGTGTGGCTCGCATATCAATAAACTTATATATGTAATCCTGGGCTTAGATCCATTTATTTAGTGATTGTGCAAAGTTACAGCAGAACCAAAAAAAGTGGCTTATGACTCGTCCTCAGACTTACAACCCATCCCAGCATCCCCACAGTCATATGATCAGAATTTGGGTACTTGGCAACTGCCTCGTATTTACAATGGTGGCAATGTCACTGGATCATATGATTGCCACGTGTGAACCTTCCCAATTGGCTTTTGACAGACAAAATCAAAGGGGGAAACTTGGATTTGCTTAACAACTTCAGTGATTCGTTTAAGAACTGTGGCAAAATATTTTAAAATTGGACAGAACTCATTTAACAATCACTTTAGTAGCACTGAAAATTCTGGCCCCAATTCTGGTCCTAAATTGAGGACTGTTTGCAGATATGTATTGAGTAAAGTTACTAAAATGCATTGTTTCTGTGGTTTAGGCCATTATTCAGATAATCAGAGGTTGATATTTGTATTAGGCTGTTTATATTTAACATGCACTAAAAATACAAAATCAAAGATATGCTAAAATGAACTCTGTAGTGTGGTTTTGTTATTTCCAGGGAAGCTAGATTAATTTGTCAGCTGTGACCAGGGGGGCATTTGCCCAGGTTCGCCTGGTGCACCAGTTGCGTCCCTACCTGAACCGGGAGGCCCTCACAACAGTCACTCGTGCCCTTGTGACCTCTAGGCTGGAATACTGCAATGTGCTCTACATGGGCTGCCCTTGAAGAGCATTCGGCGACTTCAGCTGGTCCAGAATGCGGCCACGCGAGTGATCGTGGGTGCACCTCGTTTCACCCACGTAACACCCATCCTCCGCGAGCTGCACTGGCTGCCTGTTGATCTCCGGGTGCGATTCAAGGTGCTACTTATCACCTACAAAGCCCTTCATGGTACTGGAGAGACCGCCTACTGCCAATTACCTCCACTAGACCGATACGATCGCATAGATTAGGCCTCCTCCAAATTCCATCATCCAGCCAGTGTAGACTGGCAACTACCCGGAGGAGAGCCTTCTCGGTGGCTGCTCCGACCCTCTGGAACGAACTCCCCGTGGAGATTCGGACCCTCACCACCCTCCAATCCTTCCACGCCGCCCTAAAGATCTGGCTGTCCTGGCTGGCCTGGGGTTAAGATTCTAACCCCACTCGAATTGTGTGACTGTTGTGTTTTTAATAATGATGTATTGTCTTTATGTTAGAAATTGTTTGTCCTCCCCCCGCCTTTTTTTTGAACTGTGAGCCGCCCTGAGTCCCCCCAGGGAAAAGGGCGGCATACAAATAAAGGGAAAATGAAAAAAAATTAATTTATACAAGCATTGTGTATTGGCCTCAGATGGAACCGGAGATGATCTGTGAAAGTGAGTCTTAGGTTTTTCATGTTGTGTGATCCTTGACATTTTTCACTTATACACTTTACAGTGTTGTAAAAGGAGTAGTGACATATGACCAATGTCTGGTTGTGTGTCGTTAAACTTCCTCTCTCGGCTGCTAGTAATTTACATAATATTGCTATTCCAAGCAATAGTTTACTGATACCATTGTATCTTCATGTCTTTTCTCTGTGTACATGAAAACATTCTTTGCACATGAAAACACCAAACAAATATTGTTCTTTATTTATTTTGAGAGGGCTTGGTGCTTTCAAAGGCATTGTCACCTTAGGGGTTTTACAGTTTTATTTTCCTTGCAGGAAAAATATTGATGGAATCATCAGGGAGAAAAACACCTGCAGTTTCACTGAGGGATAACTTTGCCATGGCAGATGAAACTGAGAATTGAGAAAAGATATTGAGGAGAAGTGAAAGAGCAGATAAAATCAAATGCAGAGAGGGGGGGAGGGAGGGAGAGGGAGAGAGAATCAACTAGATTTATATTTTGCATTTTTGCTATAAAAAGAATTGAAAAAATAGATAGCAATAGGAGTTAGCAATAGCAGTTAGACTTATATACCGCTTCATTGGGCTTTCAGCCCTCTCTAAGCGGTTTACAGAGTCAGCATATTGCCCCCACAGTCTGGGTCCTCATTTTACCCACCTCGGAAGGATGGAAGGCTGAGTCAACCTTGAGCCGGTGAGATTTGAACCGCCGGACTGCAGCTTAGCAGTCAGCTGCAGTACTGCACTCTAACCACTGTGCCACCTCGGCTCTTCTAAGATGAAAATGTAAGCAAGAGTTTGAACAAAGATAGCCTCCTGAAATAATAATTAAAATAAGAGATTGAGCAGAAACAGATTACAAATGTAAAAAAAAAAAGAAATAATAATTTTAAAAGAACAAGAAGCTGACAAATATGAACAAGAAGATGCTAATTCTTTTCCTTTTTTTGATTCTCAGCAGCTGGAATGTAATTTATATCACTTATGAGGTGGGAAAGAGAATATAGCATCAAGACTATAAAGTATTCATAGCAGAGGTGGGATTCAAAAATGTTTACTACCGGTTCTGTGGGCATGGCTTGGTGGGTGTGGCAGGGGAAGCATACTGCAAAATCCCCATTCCCTCCGCATTCCTCGGGGAAGGATACTGCAAAATCTCCATTTCCACCCCACTCCAGGGAAGAATACTGCTAAATCCCCATTCCTTCCCCACCCCACCAACCTGGTTTCCAGCTCCATTCTCCTGTGCAGGGCAACAAAACACCGAGCCGATCAGCTGGGACTCGGGAGGCAGCGAATAGATTGGGGGCAGGGCCAGCCAGAGGTGGTATTTGCCGGTTCTCCGAACTACTCAAAATTTTCGGTACCGGTTTTCCAGAACTGGTGAGAATTGGCTGAATACCACCTCTGATTCATAGATATCGCTTTTAATATGTCTGGTTCTGCTTTATTTTTGTGCTCTCAAATCAGGCCTGACTCTTAGTGATTGCCTGAACTAGTCCCTGCAGTGTTCTTGGCAACATTTTCAGAAGTGGTTTACCATTATCTTCTTCCTAGGGCTCAGAGAGAGGGAGTGGTCCAAAATTACTCAACTGACTATGTTCCCAAGGTAGGAGTCCTGTGGATCTGTCTCTTTGTACCTTTGAGTCAGTGTTGACTCCTGGCAACCCTGCAGTGTTCTTGGCCAGATTTTGGAAGTGAATGGCCCAAGAACAGCTGACTTCATGCTTAAGACAAATCTAGAACTCTCAATCTCCCAGTTTCTAGTTTAATGCCTTAACCACTATATAGGCTCTCTTAGGGCAGAACTAACTTGTGGTCTTCTAGTTTCTAGTCTAATGTCTTTAGCCATTACCTCGAATTGCCTTTCAGTCTTGATTTTAAATCATCTGTCATCACAACTAATTGTAGCAAATCTCACAGTTTAACTGTATGGAGAAACACATCATTTAATCAGTCCCAAGTTTCAAAATATGTGGTTTTAGTGAGTGACAACAAGCACTAATACTGTAAGAGGCAAAACACCAACACTTGTTTTCACATCCCCATGCTGAGTTATATGTTGCCTTTTGTTCTTTAGGCTTCTCAGTTGTCCATTTTTGAGGTTTCCACAAATTTCATCCAACCCCATTTTTTCTGGTGGGTTCTATCTATTTCTTGCCCTTTTCCCTAGTCCAGGCATCAGCAAACTGCGGCTCTGGAGCCGCATGTGGCTCTTTCCTCCCTCTGCTACGGCTCCATCACTGGTCGGCGCCACAATTTTGAGAGGAGCTTCCGGTGGGTGGGGGAGAGAAGCACAGTGCGCCAGGAGAAGACTCTATGGCAAGGGGAGGGTTTTCCAGTTGTCTCCACAATTGATAGGGCTTTCGGTTATGACAGGTAGAGGAAAAAGTACGCTGTGCTAGGAAGAGACTCTATGGTGGGGGAACTGACCTTCCGGTCAGCTCCAGAATTGAAAAGGGGGCTTCCGGTTAAGTCCTTTGTGGCTCCTGGTTCTTTTCTGTGGGAAATGGGTCCAAATGGCTCTTTGAGTGTTTAAGTTTGCTGACCCCTGCCCTAGGCTATTCATTCTTTCCTTCAGAAATTTGTTTACACTGCAGTTTTCATTCATTCTCTCTGCATAACCAAAGTAGCTCAATGTTTTTTCTTTCTTATTGATCACTCACTTCTGTATTCAATCCACATTCATCAAAACCGCTCTCTTGTTTTATTACTTCTTAAGTATCCCATTTCTACTGTGTTCAGCTTGTTCAACACTTACTTCCATATATCATAATGGGTAGGACAGCATTCTTTCCACAGTCCTTTTTTCTTGATTCTTAACAAATATTTTGTAAACATTATACCAAAATCCATGAATGTCACCTACTTACTCTAATTCCCCCTCCCATGTATGTACAGTATAGTTTGCAATTGTTTACTCCATTTTACTTGCCACTTTAGAGTCCTTCTGTAAACATTTTTCCTATTATGTACTTTTGATATACCAATATGATCTTTATTTCAGGCTAAAAAAAATCCCGGACATGATAATGTTTCTTACGGGCTGGTTTCTTTAGTCCATGAATCATCTTGGTTGCCCTTCCAGCTCATTAATATTATTTTGCAAGTGTGGGGATCAAAATTGCACAAGTGCTGATTATAGTGCTCCAGGATTATAAAAAGGAACCAACCCTTCTATATCAGTATCAGGGGTGGGTTTCTCGCCCCGTTCCAACCGGATCGGTTGGAATGAGGCCGGCGGCGTCCTCATGCACGCACGCGGCACGCGCGTGCGTACTAGCATCTGCGCGATGCTCCAGCTGCTCCTGGAGGATCGCGCAGGCGTTCTGCGCATGCGTGGAAAGCGCGAAATTCAAAAAAACCGGGTAAGGAGCGGGCGCGGGTGTGCGGGCGCGCGCGGGTGCGGGGGGGGGGGCTTCGCCGTTCCCGGAGGTTACTTACTTCCGGGTTCGGCGACCAACCGGATCGCAGGGACCGGTGCGAACCGGTCGAAACCCAGCCCTGATCAGTATTGTTTTGCCAGCTTAGTGACCAAGTCTCCAAAGATGGAATCACCAAGGAGTTATGTATAATGTCACATCTGGAATAATTAAAAACAATAGTGATGTATATAAAGGTGTCACTGTACTTTGCTGCTTTATTTCCTGTGCCCTTTGTAATCATTCTAAGAGCTAGGTCATGGTGCACTACAAATAATTTCAAAAGTATGTTGAAGTGGGCCTTGGAATAAAAGAGAAGACTTTCTTTATGCATACCATATTTTTCGGAGTATAAGACGCACTGGAGTATAAGATGCACTGGAGTATAAGACACACTGGAGTATATAAGACGCACTGGAGTATAAGACGTACTGGAGTATAAGACCCACCAAGGTTTTGAAGAGGCAAATAAAAAAAAATTTGCACTCTGCAAACCTCCCAAAAATGGCCCGTTTGTCGTGAAAATGGGCCCGTTCCCCCCCCCCAAAATCCTTTAGGGGGCTTGCACAGTACTCCTTGGTGGGGCAAAAACGAGCAAAAAATGGCCCTTTTCACGAAAATGGGCCCATTTTTCGTAAAAAAAAGGGGCATGGATAGCCTTTAGGAAGCTTATAGAGTGCTCCTGGAGGCGGGGGAGTAAAATTTAGCTGTTTTTTGCTCATTTCTGCTTTCCTCAGCCCCCAGGAACTCTCTAAAAGCTTCCTAGAGGCTCTGCATGGCCATTTAGGTGAAGGGGATGGGGTTTCAGGAGGCAAAAAATGCTGTATTCAGTGTATAAGACGCACCCATATTGTCAGCCTCTTTTTTGAGGGAAAAGGGTGCGTCTTATACTCTGAAAAATACGGTATGTTACATATTGCTCGGTGAGATTTCCCCCTCTTTTTGACCCATAGTTCTACTTGTGCCCCACCAGCTAGAGAACTTGATTGGCGGCTGTTTAAAAGAGGGTCTTTTTATTAGCAGCATCCTGTTGGTAGTGCTCTCTCCAGGACGAAAATGAAGTCAATCCAAACTCACTTTTCAATATTGTTTTGTAAGCCAGAACTACAGAAGAAGCAAAACTTTCTTATTTTAATGTTGTTCTGAAGCCATATCAAATGATTTTGGCTCCCTTGCTTCTTGGATTTATGGTGAGCTTTAATTATTTTTATTGTACATAAGCCTAGGCACCTGATAGGTAGGGGAGAAATTTATAAATGCAATAAATACATTAAATAAACTGCCTTCAGTTGCAAAGAATCCACATGAACAATACTGGAGAATTCTACTTTAAAAATACCAGCCCAAAATTCTTCCTAATAGAATGGAGTGCAAAGAAAATGTTTACAATTATTATGGTGGTTGTTGGTTGCTCAGAGAACCAGATGTCTAAGCTGTATTTTTAGCCACCTCTCAAGTCCTTCCCAAGACTCTGGGGTAGGCTGATATTATCTGAAGCTATTAAAGGTATCGTCACTAGATATAAGCTGTTCCAAGTAAAACTGCATTTTGTCAATGCTGATGATTTTTGCAAGGTGCTCCAGATTTTTTGGGATTGCACCCAAGTCACCTAATTATTATTGGTACTATCTTTGTTTTCTTTTGCCATAGTTGTTCTACTTCTTTTTTTTATGTATTAATTTTTGTTTTAAACACATAAGCACATCAACAGAAACAAACACAAGACTTAAAAACAACATAGGAACAATAAGTTCCATCGTATATCATATAGCAGTTCCGAATCGGTTTCTTTGCAGTTAATGTTTTCCCTTCTATACATTTGTATCTTGCGTTCACAATCTCGTTATTCGTTATCCATTTTTATATACAATTCTTTATTTATTTATACTTAGCTACTTATGACCAAGTATTATTTACCTATATTGTGCTTTATATTTTATTCTCTTACATACAGTTATAGATATACATTCACGTAGTTATTCTTTTTCTTTGCCATTCTTATATTATTATTATTCCATTTAAAAGGTTATAAGGTATAATTTGGAATGCTTTGTTTACCATCCTTCGCACCTGCTAGGACACCACCTTATTTTCTCTTTCTTTTCTTTTCTCCCTCCCTTCCTTCTCTACTTCCTTCCTTCCTCCTCTCCTTCCCCTTCTTCCCTTACCTCTCCCCTACTCCTACCCTCTTTCTTCTCCTTCCTACCCTCTCTCCTTCTCTTTTTCTCTCTTCCTCCCTCCTCTCCTTCTCTTTCTCTCCCTTCCATCCACCTCTCCTTTACCTCTTTCTTCATAGTTGTTCTACTTCTATTTGCCGGTCTTTGCATTGTGTGATTTTTTTTTTCTCCAATTCTTTCTGTTCTATTTTTTTTTGCCTCCAGGTACTGCAATATTCACTTTCCAGACTTCTTTGCCTTACTTATCAATAATTGTTACATCTGGGGTGTCATATGGCAGGTGCCTGTCTGTTTGTATGCTAAAGCCTCAGAGCTCTTTAACTTTTTCATTTTCTTCTACTTTGTTTATATTGTGGTCCCACCAGTTCTTGCTGGTATTTCTTGCAGATATTCCAATGCACTATTGTTCTAATTTATCATGCCATTTTTATACTCAGTTTGTGCATCATCATCATCATCATCATCATCATCATCATCATCATCATACATATATCTGTTAAACGTACTTGAGAAGTCAAGATTTGCAAATTTCATTGCCTCCCAAAATAAGCTGCAAGTGTCAGCTGGCCATAGTATGAGTCTCAACTAGAAGGAAAAAAGGAGAAAAAAAATACTTGTTTCAAATGCATTGAATAGAATGCATGTTTTTTTAAAAAAACATTTTACAGAACATAATATACCCTTTAGGAATGTATTTATTTTTTGCCTTCTGTATTCTATCTTCTGGGCCAATACATGGAAAATGTGTACAACTGATTCATACACACGCCTATTACATTCTGTCAATGTAGATTGCTTCGCTCTTGGAATAAGTTACAAATATTTCCAAAATATCCTCTTGACTTTATTTTCTCTTAAATAAACTACTTTTCTCTGTTGCCTTTAATATCATTCTTTGGGGCCACCATGGCTGTTGTTCTGCCAAATGCAATCTCTTTCATAAGTGGAGGATTATCAGTTTTCAGATATGAAATGGAGCTAGTCGAAGTTACAAGCTACCTAGATAAGCAAGCAAAATCAAACTGGACAGGTTTCTATTGACATTAGGAAACTGATGGAAGGATTGAATGTGACTAAAAGGGATCAAGATCAGATTCACTGTTAAGATTGACTTATGGGATGGACTAAAGCGTCTTGCCTAAGGAAGATTGCCAAGGGGAGGGGTTTCTACTACTCTCAAGGAACCAGTAGTCAGGCTTTTGTGTGTGTGAGGGGGAGGGAGGGGGGAGAAAGAGAGGGGGTAGACAGACAGACAGACAGACAGACAGACAGACAGACAGACAAAAGGATGAAGTCTGCAGTTGCTATACAATTAGTTGCCAAGATCGTATAGTCTTTTTGTCACCTCTTATGTAATTCTATGTTACAAGGTGTGCATAGGAAGAGAGGGAGGGAGGGAGGGAGGGAGGGAGGGAGGGAGGGAGGAAGGAAGGAAGGAAGGAAGGAAGGAAGGAAGGAAGGAAGGAAGAGACATGTGCCAGCTCCACTATCACTGTGTGCTGGAAAAATACACCCTTTCAATGCTCTCTCATACTAAAAAGGGTCCAAACTTGATCCTGTCCTGCCTTCAGACATAGCCACACATTCAGTGAGACTTCAAAATACTGATAGAAACCCACATTCTTTTCAGATGTGAACAAGATTAATTTGTGCTTCAGGCAAGTAATATTTCAATTGATCAACCCAAGCCTCCCCCCCTTTTATTATCTCCAAATAATTCTGGGTAATGGAATGATGCCAGTGTCAGCGTTCCAAGTATCATGTAGAATTAAATCAGAGTCCAAGGCAAAACGATCCTTAAAGTTCCAATTTAATAAAGCAGACATCTTAGCACATCTGCGTTAATCCCAATTCTGGAAATGACATCAGAATTCCACCCAGTTAAAAGTTCATGATCTTGTCCCCACACCCACAATCCATCATATGGTCCAATCTTCTTCTTCCACGCTGGCATCCACACCCAGCTTCTTCCGGTCAGGTGTAAAAGTGCAGAGACAAAAGATGACTTTGGCTTCTAGAAAAGAATGAAAACAATACATTCCACAATCCTGCTCCTGTCTATTTCCCCCCTCCCATCAACTATACTAATGAAACAGCATAATGAAATAAGAGAAAGTGTGGCAGGCCAAAATTCTAAAAGAAATATAATTGCAGGCCTGACAGCCAGGTTTATATCTATATTTTATTTCTCCTGAATATGCACCTCAGAATTACTGGGAAGTTGCTGGAGGGGGGTGAGGATGAAAAACATTGGAACATTCTTGTTAAACAGCTGCAAGTGCTTTTTCACTTTTTCCTATAGTCCCGACTGGTGAACAATAAACACTTAGCCAACATTAAACTCTCTACTGGAGTGTTCTTTGTCACCATGCTTCATATTATTACCTTATTATCTGATTTCTTGTGACATCTAAAGTGTACTTTGGTTTTCTTAGTTTCATATGCTCCTATTTATATTTTTCTTCTCCATTTTCCCATACAAGTTATTTATTTTTTCGTGCACCCCTTTCTGTGTTTTCCAAGCGGTTTGCCTTATAACTTCATTGAACCCTCTTGAGGATTGGTATAACTTGCTTTGCCAGTTTAATAATGTTGTCATTCCATCCACCAAAACGTTCATTGATTCCTTTCCTCTGCCAGACCCATTCATTGGTGAATCATATGGCCCAACTCTCTTCATTTTAGCAGTACAGTATTATGTGCCTTTTCAAATCAAGGTCAGTCCATTCCTACAGTTGCTTCAGCCTCAACTTCCTTTGACCTCTGCATCCTATTTTTTTTTCTTTTATCTTTGTCCAGATTGAATTCATTTTAGGAATGTGCTGGTGGATAATCATAAAAAGTTACACTTAGTTCTACATGAAGTATTTTGAATTTTTTTTAAAAAAATGCTAGGGAATTTCTGGAAGCCTGACATTCTGACAAATTAGTCATCAATAGAGCTCTAGTCACATTAAATCTAGATGATAATGCTGACAATGATAATATGTGATTCCACTTTAAATGGGTATTTTCACGGTCTCATATACAGTGGGGCAGAAAAGTATTTAGTCAGCCAACAATTGTGCAAGTTCTCCCACTTAAAAAGATGAGAGAGGCCTGTAATTGACATCATAGGTAGACCTCAACTATGAGAGGCAAAATGAGAAAACAAATCCAGACAATCACACTGTCTGATTTGGAAAGAATTTTTTTTGAAAATTATGGTGGAAAATAAGTATTTGTTCAATATCAAAAGTTCATCTCAATACTTTGTTATATATCCTTTGCTGGCAATGACAGAGGTCAAACATTTTCTGTAAGTCTTCACAAGGTTGGCACACACTGTTGCTGGTATGTTAGCCCATTCTTCCATGCAGATCTCTTCTAGAGCAGTGATGTTCTGGGGCTGTCGCTGGGCAACACGGACTTTCAACTCCCTCCAAAGGTTTTCTATGGGGTTGAGGTCTGGAGACTGGCTAGGCCACTCCAGGACCTTGAAATGCTTCTTACGAAGCCACTCCTTCATTGCCCGGGCGGTGTGTTTGGGATCATTGTCATGCTGAAAGACCCAGCCACGTTTCATCTTCAATGCCCTTGCTGATGGAAGGAGGTTTGCACTCAAAATCTCACGATACATGGCCTCATTCATTCTTTCCTGTACACGGATCAGTTGTCCTGGTCCCTTTGCAGAGAAACAGCCCCAAAGCATAGCAATAGCAGTTAGACTTATATACCACTTCATAGGGCTTTCAGCCCTCTCTAAGCGGTTTACAGAGTCAGCATATTGCCCCCAACAATCCGGGTCCTCATTTTACCCACCTCGGAAGGTGAGGCTGAGTCAACCATGAGCCGGTGAGATTTGAACAGCTGAACTGCCAAACTAGCAGTCAGCTGAAGTAGCCTGCAGTACTGCACTCTAACCACTGTGCCACCTCAGCAGCATGATGTTGCCACCCCCGTGCTTCACAGTAGGTATGGTGTTCTTTGGATGCAACTCAGCATTCTCTCTCCTCCAAACACGACGAGTTGTGTTTCTACCAAATAGTTCTACTTTGGTTTCATCTGACCATATGACATTCTCCCAATCCTCTTCTGGATGATCCAAATGCTCTCTAGCAAACTTCAGACAGGCCCGGACATGTACTGGCTTAAGCAGCGAGACATGTCTGGCAGTGCAGCATCTGAGTCCCTGGCGGCGTAGTGTATTACTGATGGTAGCCTTTGTTACGTTGGTCCCAGCTCTCTGCAGGTCATTCACTAGGTCCCCCGTGTGATTCTGGGATTTTTGCTCACCATTCTTGTGATCATTTTGACCCCACGGGGTGAGATCTTGCGTGGAGCCCCAGATCGAGGGAGATTTTCAGTGGTCTTGTATGTCTTCCATTTTCTAATTATTGCTCCCACAGTTGATTTCTTCACACCAAGCTGCTTGCCTATTGCAGATTCAGTCTTCCCAGCCTGGTGCCGGTCTACAATTTTGTTTCTGGTGTCCTTCGACAGCTCTTTGGTCTTCACCATAGTGGAGTTTGGAGTGTGACTGTTTGAGGTTGTGGACAGGTGTCTTTTATACTGCTAACAAGTTCAAACAGGTGCCATTAATACAGGTAATGAGTGGAGGGCAAAGAAGCCTCTTAAAGAAGAAGTTACAGGTCTGTGAGAACAGGAAATCTTGCTTCTTTGTAGGTGACCAAATACTTATTTTCCACCATAATTTGCAAAAAAAAAATTCTTTCCAAATCAGACAATGTGATTGTCTGGATTTGTTTTCTCATTTTGTCTCTCATATTTGAGGTTTACCTATGATGTCAATTACAGGCCTCTCTCATCTTTTTAAGTGGGAGAACTTGCACAATTGGTGGCTGACTAAATACTTTTTTGTCCCATTGTATATATTCTTCTTTAAAATTAATTCTATTGAATACACTGCATATGCAATTCAATCCAATTTTGGATACATGTTGAATTTAAGAGTTAGGATCCTGATACACCGAAGGAAGACCCCACTAGCTTCCATATTGATCTTCTTAAGTTGAGTTCCATTACCAGAGGGGAGGGGCGACAGAGAGAGGGGGATGGGAGGCAGGGATGGAGAGAGAGAAAGAGAGAGAAATAGGGAGGGAGAGAGAGAGAGAAAGAGAGAGGAGGGAAAGATATAATTACATTTTGAATCCTGTTGTTTTGTTTCAGTGCAGTTTTCATAGATTATTTTGTGCATTAATTGACATATTTTATGGTTTTCTAATCACGTGTATCGCTTTATTAAGTTAGCACTATAGATGTTTTATTGCTTTGCATTTTTCCTATGAAATGGCTGTTGTACTTGTTCTTTTCCCTTCTTCTTCTTCATCTTCTTTCTCCTTATACCATTCTTTCCAACGTGGTGCTTTCCAGATAGATGGAGGCGTAAAAAAAGAACTTTTTATTTTATTATTTGACTTCATTGTATGGCTTTAATGTATCTCCGTGTTCTCAAAGGTGTCAGAATCTATTTGGCTTTTTTCACAAAATATATTATTCTTCAGAAAAATCAGGTCCCCTTTTTTCCTCTTCTGGGGTAACTTAGGTGCCATCCATCTTTCTTACAACCAGGCATTTATCCCCCTCCCCTCTTTTTTTTTTCTAATTTGCCTTCCCCCATTTCTGTATTGCTGTTGATTAATAACTGCCTGACATATCTAATCTGCAAATCTTTCATTTTCCCAGATATTGTGCTTCACACCAAAATAGCTCTTTTCATTTTAAAATGAACAATACGACTTTTCAGGCCCACGTGTGCTCCCTTTTGAGTATGTCTTTTGGGAGATATAATACAAGGATCCTGTTGTAGCCGGGATAAAAGGACTCCTCTTAATTTATGCTCTGGTCTCCTGGGCTCACCGTATTTGACAATGTCACAAAACAAGACAATAACCTTACTAGTAAACCACATCAGAATAATGGGAGAATGGGGGAGGAGGTCTTGTCTGGGAATTGAATTTAACTCTGCATTTAAAAGTTAATACCTTGGGGCTACTTCACCTATTTCCTTTAGATTTTTTCCCGCTGGTGGAATCTTTCTAAATTCCCCAAAGGCTTTACAATCAGATTCTTCTTTCTGTCCACATAGCATCCTTCTTGGTTTGTTGGTAAATTTCATATTTTCTAAGATGTACAATACACCTGTGGGATATGAGAGCTCCTGCAACATTTGGTTGCATTATCTCTTGCACTATGTTTGTGGGTCACTTTGGCAATTAGGAGGTGAAATTAAAAAAAAAGACATTGGGAGAGATCATCTAGCACTATTTGTTTCGGGGGTGGAGAAATCCCAATAGGAGTGGTATTTTACACACAAAAATATTCCTGGAGTGACGTTAAAATGATGTTGCTAGTTAATTTGGCTGCAATTGTAAGTTGTGGAAGTTAAAGGAACAAAAGTAAGTATCAAAACTCATCCTGTAAGTTCTTCTCCTCCTCCCACTTTGAAATTATGATGAACATCTCTTTTTTCCTCTCCCTGTTTCAACACAGATATCTTTCAAGCCAAACATCTGGTTCACTCTTAATTCACAATGCAGTTTCTTGGAGGCCTACAAGATTTAAATTGGCAAGATCTGCAACCAGCATCTGATATAAATCTGCATGAGCTTAAATTATTAACCCCACCTCCTCATCCTCGCCTATTTTCAACCAATAGAACCAGCATCAATTCCATTCTCTCTCTCTTTTTCTTTTCTTTTTTTCACTTTTAAAGGACTTTGTTCTGCCACAGGGTAATATCCTCATGCGGAGGTGGAATTTTACAACAGCTCTGAAAAATTTGCCAGAAATGTTTCAGATTGTTCTCGCTACACCATTTTGTTCAAATTAAATCTATATTCTTAGCTCATCCTGTTGACATGGGAATCCTTTGGATTAGGTGGCAAGGCTTGGAAACAATACAGGCAAGGCCAGTGGTGGGTTTCAAATAATATAACAACCAGTTCTCTGCCCTAATGATTTCTTCCAACAACCAGTTCACCAAACTGCTCAGAAAGTTAACAAGCGGTTGTCCCGAAGTGGTGCGAACTGGCTGAATCCCACCACTGGGCAAGACCTATTTTTATGCCTTAAAATATGCGAGTCATCCAGTGTTCCATTTAAACATTTCCATCAGTTCACAAGACTATGCTTCAAATAGGAAACGTGACATTTTCCAACAAATATAGTAGAATTGGATTACCTTTCTGATACTTCATTTACATGAGAAATTTGAGTTCAGATTAATCAGATCAGCCTGCTGTCATTTCCCTTCCCATTCTCCTCTCCTAAGATGTAGTAAAATTTAACAAGTGCTCCCTTATTTTATTGATTTGTTTGTTTGTTTCTTTGTTTGTTTAATATGCTGCCTATCTCGTTTAAAGCAACTCTGGGTGGCATACAAACAGAAATACAAATAAAAATTAAATGAACAGAAATTAAATAAGTTAAAACAAGAATGCTTGGGGTGGGTTCTACTTAATCCACTAACCGTCTTCAACATGCCCAATTAGGGCATCAGGCCGCTTGGCAGTGCCATGTTTTGAGGCTCTTGTTAAAGGCCAAGAAGATTGGGGTCGATCTTAATTCGAGAGACAATATTCCAGAAGGTGGGAGCTAGCTGGGATTCCTTGTCCAATGGGGTCCACATCATGCCTTTTCTACAGTACTGAGATGGATTAGGCCAATCCCATTGGGATGAGATAATTCCTAGGGTCCTTTATCCTGATACATCACCAATGTAGAATGCCATTGGTCAAAATATGAAGCGTGCACTTTTATTGTGCACTTTTTGTGTACAGTGTGCTTTTTCTTTGCAAAATGTACAGTTTTATTGTCCAGTTCTAAGAGAGAATCGTTATGGAATTGTCATTTTTGGAAAGAGTCCTGTGTTCATCTTAATCTATAGTTTGTCTTCAGCTTCAGAATTGGACCGTGTTCAGCACAGCATGGCAACAGTGGCTGAGATGAAATGAATCTACTTCTTAACCACCGTAAACCCCCCCCCCCCCCCAATCTGAAGAGTACTGACAAATTAAAAATCTATTCGGGTTCTATTTTCTGTTCTGCTTCTGTTTTCCCAGCAGCTAAACTGTTTTGATTATGGAATTAAATCATTACCATCAAAATTATCAACTGGCGTTGGTTTTGTTCACACACCTGGTAGCCCTACTGACAAAGGCTGAGCCACACAGATGTCACCAAGGGCAGAATTAGGAAGCAATAGCATAACAGAGGTCTAATTAAGGGCAAGATTTGGCCGGTGGAATTCTCATTACTGAACTTAATGCACCAATCAGAAAGAACACAGCTTGACTATCAGCAGAACTGGATTACCCTCATAGTGAGTTGGCAATTAGGAAAAAAATATCATTATGCTTGTAAATTCAACCACTGTAATCCAGAGGAAAACAAGATAAGGCAACGAAGTTCCACAGTGTCATCTTACAATTTCTGCCTTTTAGCTGATGCTCAAAAAGAGATATTTTCAGGAGAGAGAAAGAACACAAGAAAAAAAGATGCAGCAAATTAATCTCAATGCATATGCTATTTTATTCCTAGAGCTTCTTTACTAATCCAAGGAGAATGTTCTGGGGAGGATTAGAAGGCAATAAAAGAGTGCGCCTACAAAGCATTTTCTGTTCCTTTTGTTGTTATTATAGCTACATAACTTGTTTACCTGCTACTTTCAATACAAAGGAAATCTCATCAAACCCTTTAAAACCAAACAAAGCTGTAGATCTGTAAGCATTAAATGAAGTGTCAAAAATTATGGGAATAAATCAGTGGTGGGATTCAAATAATTTAACAACCGGTTCTCCGCCCTAAAGACCAGCTGGGTAGGCGTGGCTCGGTGGTCATGTGACTATGTGGGCATGGCCAACTCAACATCCCTCACATCGATGGACGCTTCGCCTTAGCTGTTACAATGTAATAAGGGTTAACCGGAGAGGCAGTTTCTGTAATCAGGGCAATAAAGATTAGGCTAGAAACAACACCAGAATGTTTCCTTCCTGCCTTCCTTACAGGATTAGCCCTGTAATGTGAGAAAAAAGAAAATGAGATTTCTTCCAACAACCGGTTCTCTGAACTGCTTAGAAAGTTAACAACTGGTTCTCCCGAATAGGTGCGAACTGGCTGAATCCCACCACTGGAATAAATAATGCATGGAATAAAACCTCTGGTTCAACAATGATGGTGGATGTCAGCAGTAGCAAATTATAAAGATGGCAGGTGGCAACAAATACTGCAGCAAACCAAATTACACAAAAATGAATGTAGTTTGGTGCCTCCTGATCAGACTACATTGTTTAGGACCTCAGTGTCCATCAACTCCATCCAATGTATATCTTTTCATGTGACAATATAGAAGAAATGACACTTAGCTACAATGTAAAGTAGTGAATATACAGCGTCAGAGGTGGGTTCCTACCAGTTCGCACCTATTCGGTAGAACCGGTTCGTCAAATCTACCGAACCGGTTAGAAGAGGTTCCACCAGTGGACCCGGAAAGCAGGCCACACCTACAGAAGAGGTTCCAAAATTTTTTGAAACCCACCACTGGTCCTTGGATATGACTATTCTACACTATCATGCTCCTATTTATAAAACTCAGTGCCTCTGTGAAAGGTAAGGGTGACTACTGCGTTTGTGGTGCAATCAGAACATTGCGTGTGTTGAAGTTGTTTTAACTCAAACCAAAGATGCCTTTTAAAAAACAAGTTTACATCATATTCTTATGCATGCCAGGGCTGTGTGTGAGGTAATTTAAGGTGGTTCTGACAAGTGTCGTTGGCATCTTCATATCCAGTCACATGGGCGGCAAGCCACTCCCATCCGGTCACATGGGCAGCAAGCCACTCCCACAAAGGAGGCCACACCCACAGAGTAGGTTCGAACAATTTTTGAAACCCACCACTGTACAGCTTGTATAACAGTGTAAATGTGCTGTCCCCTCAAAATAATGCAACACAGAGCTTATGTGGTGCTGCAAACAAGGCCTTCTCTGTACAAACATGTGCTTTGGCCCTAAGCTACATCCCTTTCCCTACACAGCCTCGTTCTGTCTGATTACCTGTGAAAAATCAGGCAGATGCCACTCTGCTTGAGCAAGTTGGTGACTGACTAATTACTCCAATCTTTTAAAGATTTATCCTTTAAGAACTAATGGATAACTTCTTTTAAAAAAAAAAAAAAAAAAAAAAGAACCCCAAACATTTCTCTTAAGCAGATTCTTGGACTCATTCTACAATCAGTAAAATAATCTTTCCAGCGCTAAAGTGCAGCCTGCCCTCTTGAAAACAGGAACTGCACAATTGGGTCAACCGATTTTTTAAAAAAAAGATGATTGCAATAATATGTGTTAGTTTATCAAGCCATTTGCATATTCTTTCCAATGGCTGCATTTTTGTTCCCTGTTGTTTAATACAGCCTTTTCCTTGTCTCATAATGAATTCTCAGAGGTGTGCTAATGAACAGTAGCCGTGGATAGGCACACTGAGTGCGTCTGTCACAACACATCTCTTCTTTCCCATTTTCTTTCCCTTCCTGTTGCACCGAACAATGGTCACTGAGAATAATTAGTGTATGCGCACAGATCTGATTCATTTTTTGATGTGTGGCTAAGTTATTGTTTGTTTGTTTTTAGCAGCTCAAATGATATTGGAATTGCTTATATATCAATACCTACGAGCCATACTTTGCATGGTCCTAGGCAGTGGTGGGATTCAAATAATTTAACAACCGGTTCTCTGCCCTAATGACCAGCTTGGTGGGTGTGGCTCAGTGGTCATGTGACCATGTGGGCGTGGCCAACTCAACGTCACTCACGTCGATGGGCTCTTCGTCTTAGCTGTTGCAATGTCATAAGGGTTAACCGGAGAGGCAGTTTCTGTAAGCAGGGCAACAAAGATTATGCTAGAAACAACACCAGAATGTTTCCTTCCTGACTTCCTTACAGGATTAGCCTTGCAAAGTGGGGGGGAAAACAAAATGAGGTTTCTTCCAACAACCGGTTCTCCGACCTGCTTAGAAAGTTAGCAACCGGTTCTCCCGGATAGGTGCAAACTGGCTGAATCCCACCACTGGTTCTGGGTATCAAATGCTTTTGACGTGCCCTCATTCCCAACATTGCCATAGCACTGAAAAACAACATCGCAAGGAATCATGCTCTCAAGGGCTCCTCTTTGGCATGAAACAACCTTGGATATTTCAGTAATGTTTTCCTCTTTTTTTTCCTTTTTCTTTTGCTTCCTGTCTCCATCTTTTCTCCCCTCCCCCCCAGGATGTAATTGGAAAAGCACTGCAGTATATTGGAACATATGGAGAGCTCAGTAATACCGAACAAGTTGTGGCTCTGATTGATGAGGAAATGTGTATCAACTGTGGCAAATGCTACATGACCTGTAATGATTCTGGCTACCAGGTAAGAACACAGCTGTAATTAGCAAAAAAAGGCACTGTGAGTTGTCTTTCTGCTGCTGAGGCAGAAGGATTCCACTGTCTCTTGACGGGCAGATGGGAAAAGTAGATTTACAAGATACTGGAAATTAACATTGGCACACTCCCAGGTATAGACTGTAGGAACCATGTCTGATCTATTCGCAGAGGTTGTCAATAAAGCAGGTTTCTTAGCAACTTGAGATACACAGTGTGCTCTCTGTTCATTCTCTCTCTCTCTCTCTCTCTCTCTCTCTCTCTCTCTCTTTCTCTTTCTCTCTCTCCCTCCCTCCCTTCCCCCCTCTCTTCCTTCCCCCTTCAGTGTTCTTGTTGCATATCATCTATTGCTAAGCCGCCATGATTCTCCCAGCATTACATGCTGCAGAATGCTGTTGAAGACAAGATACTTCCAGATTATGTTGGAGGAAAAAAAATATTTTGGTAGTGACACACTGGAGAATCTATTTAAATACATAAAACTCAATTAGATTTAATTGTTTCAGTGACCACATCCAAATCTATAGTAGAACAGGAAGCTATATCCATGTTTATATTAGTAGTGATCTGGTGTTGGGATCTAAGAAATCTCTTTAACTCCTAACTGATGATAGGATAACCCCAGTTTAATATACAATATATTGATTGATTATGTTTGTGTAACATATAATTTGCACACACTATATATGTGTGCATACAATTTAGAGACTCATACAGAAATGCAAACATGTAGATGAACAAGAATTAATATAAAGGAATCAAATGTTAGATTCAAAGTTATAATTTAAATGTCACCGTTCCAAATATCATGCAGAATTAAATCAGAGTCCAAGGCAGAGCTATCCTTAAAGTTCCAATTTAATAAGATGGACATGTTGGCATTATGCTATGGAATCCCAATACTGGAAATGACATCAGAATTCCACCCAGTTAACAGTTCATGGTCTTGTCCTCACACCCACAATCCATCACATGGTCCAATCTTCTTCTTCCACGCTGGCATCCACACCCAGCTGCTTCCGGTCAGGTGTGAAGGTACGGAGACAAAGGATGACCTTGGCTTCTAGTAAAGAATGAAAACAATACATTCCACAATCTCACTCCTATCTATTCCCCCCTCCCATTGACTATACTAATGAAACTGCATAATGAAATGAGAGAAAGTGTGGCAGGTCAAAATTCTAAAAGGAATATAAATGCAGGCCTGACATTAATATTGGACTCAACAATAGTAACTAACATTTCCAATGGACCTACCGAGAAGCTCAAAAGAGATGGTGTGAAAATAAAATATGCTAGAAACTTAATAAATAAAACAAAGACTTCATTTAATAAATAATGCAAGAAGTTAATTTTATTTATTGAGTTAAACAAGATGGGATCGGGTCACCATATACAGACAAACAGAAATAACAATGAAACACTTAACAAGGCGGTTTAATGTTGCTGTTGTTGAACATAATGAATTTCCCAGGTTTGTTTTGCCCATACAAAAATGTATTCTGCCTCCTTGACTTACTATAACAGCAAAAATTTCTGGAGGACACAATTGAGTCTGGCAAGATAGAGTTCAGTAATTCCCATTCTTGTTGTTTTTAATAGGAATTACTGGATTCCTAGAATTTTGTAAGCTTAAAGTGATTCTTCATAAAATAATAAAGGAGATGAAATACCAGAGAACGAGGAGTACATATTTTTAATGTAGGTTTGAGAGGAAACCACTGTCAACTATCACCACCCTCTCCATGTCAGATACAACAAGCAACAGCCAAGTCCCCTACAACTGACTCCAATTTCCTTGTGTGTCCAATCACACTTGGCCAATAAAGAATTCTATTCTATTCTATTCTATTTAAGCAGTACACTGTCATTGGGAAATACATGAAACAAGAGTTGGTTAGGGATGATTGAAAAATGGTTCTCAAATGTTTCAGACTTCTGCTAGGAGTCCACACACTATGAGCTAAGATAAATTATACATTCATGATCCCTTACAACTTGTATGTCCAATCACACTTGGCCAATAAAGAATTCTATTCTATTTAAGCAGTACACTGTCATTGGGAAATACATGAAACATGAGTTGGTTAGGGATGATTTCAATTTCAATTTCAATTTAATAAAATTTGTATGCCACCCACTCCCTTGGGACTCTGGGCGGCTTACAGACAAGATAAAAAAGCATTTAAAAATTTAGAAATAAAAATACAATTGTTAAAATTACACACCATCCATACTGTCTAAGTGGGGCTGGACATTGATCAACAGCCCCAGGCCTGCCGGAACAGCCAGGTCTTACTGGCTTTACGGAAGTCCGGGAGAGTGGTGAGGGTCTGGATCTCTACGGGTAGATCGTTCCATAGGGCCAGCGCAGCTACAGAGAAGGCCCTCCCCCGGGGGACCGCCAGCCGGTATTGTCCGGTCGACGGCACCCGGAGGAGGCCCAGCCTGTGAGATCTTGTTGGTCGTTGGGAGTTATGTGGCAGGAGGCGGTCTCTCAGGTAGCCAGGTCCATGATTGAAAAATGGTTCTCAAATATTTCAGACTTCTGCTGGGAGTCCACACACTATGAGCTAAGATAAATTATACATTCATGATCCCTTACAACTTAAGCAAATATACTGAGATGATGCTGAGAAAAACAAGGCTGGGAGGAATGGTGCAGACACCAATCTGAACTAATAAAGAAAACTCACATTCACATGTCGTGCATTTAACAAATTGTTCTCTTTGATCTATTCCACTTGATTAAAGTGTATCATGTCTAGAGCCAAACTAATAAAGGCTGCCTGCTTTGACAAGAGGTGCGCATATTTTAAGAAATATATCACATTAGGAAGATTTGGATGGGTAACCATCTATTTCCGTCTAGAATGCTTAGTGAAAATGAGAAATACATGGCCACGGAACAGGTCTTCGCCACCTCTCCCCATTTCATCTCATGTTTATGTTCTTCCTAGTCCAGACAACCTGGTGTAGAACTGCAACTGGTCAAGACCCCAGAGCCTATTCTCAGGAATTGTGTCCAAAATACTGAGAAGACATTTCTTTTATCATAGATAGAAAAGATTAAAACATCAGAAATGTACTAGACACACAAATAACATTTAAAGTAAAAAAAAAAAAAAGTACCGGAATTCAGCATTCTAATGGGCAATCAAGTTTTAATTCTAATTTCATTATGAGCTAGCTCCCAATTTTCAGAAGTTGCCCTGAAACATCCCTAGGAAGCAAGGATGTCCCCCCGCCTTCCTCCCTTCCTCTTAGCGCGATTCTGTTTGCATTGCATTCTGTTTACAGCCTCATGATTGCTGCGGCATCAATCGTCCATTGTTTTTGCAAGGCAAATATTCCAGACAATATCCACAAGCTAGTGGTAGGATTCAAATATTTTTACTACCAGTTCTGTGGGCGTGGCTTTGTGGGCATGGCTGTGTAGGTGTGGCAGGGCAGTGATAGGTTTCAAAAAAATTTGGAACTTACTCTGTGGGTGTGGCTTCCTTTGTGGGAGTGGCTTGCCGCCATGTGACCTGGTGGGAGTGGCTTTGGTTTTTGGTTTTATTGGTTTTATTGGGATTTATATGCCGCCCTTTTCCCTGAGGGGACTCAGGGCGGCTTACAACCACAGGGGAGGGGAAGTGCAAGGTCAAAACAAACACTTTGTGAACAAAAGAAAAATAATAAAACACAACTTTCATTCAGCAATCAAACACTCGGGCGGGTAATTGGAAGCCTATCCCCAGGCCTGCTGGGAGAGCCAGATCTTGAGGGCTGCGCGGAAGGTCTGGATCGTGGTGAGGGTGCGGATCTCCATGGGGAGCTCGTTCCATAGGGTCGGGGCAGCAACAGAAAAGGCTCTCCTCCGTGTGGTCGCCAGTCGACATTGACTGGCAGATGGAATTCGGAGGAGGCCCAGTCTGTGCGATCTGATTGGTCGATTTAGGGAGGTAATCGGCAGAAGGCGGTCTCTCAAGTACCCAGATCCACTACCATGGAGTGCTTTAAAGATGGTCATCATTATCCTGAAGCGCACCCGGAGACCAACAGGCAGCCAGTGCAGCTCGCGGAGGACAGGTGTAACGTGGGCGAACCGAGGTGCGCCCACTATCACTCGCGCGGCTGCATTTTGGACTCGCTGTAGTCGCCGGATGCACTTCAGGGGCAACCCCATGTAGAGCCCATTGCAGTATTCCAGTCTAGAGATCACAAGGGCTCGAGTGACTGTTGTGAGGGCCCCCCGATCTAGGTAGGGCCGCAACTGGCGGACCAGGCGAACCTGGGCAAATGCCCCCCTGGTCACAGCTGACAGCTGATGGTCAAAAGTCAGCTGTGGATCCAGGAGGACTCCTAAGTTGCGGACCCTATCTGAGGGGTATAAAATTTGACCCCCCAGCCTAAGCGTTGGTGTATTAGCCAAATTATTGGGGGGGAAACACAACAGCCACTCGGTCTTATCCGGGTTGAGCACCAGTTTGTTAGCACTCATCCAGTTCTTAACGGCCTCCAGACCCCGGTTCATCACGTCCACCGCTTCATTGAGTTGGCACGGGGCGGACAGATACAATTGCGTATCGTCCGCATATTGATGGTATTTTATCCCGTGCCTCCGAATGATCTCGCCCAGCGGTTTCATGTATATGTTAAATAGTAGGGGGGATAGGACCGAACCCTGAGGTACTCCACATGTTAGGGGCCTCAGGGACGATCTCTGCCCTCCTACTAACACCGACTGCGACCTGTCCGAGAGGTAGGAGGAGAACCACCGCAAAACAGTGCCTCCCACTCCCACCTCCCGCAGTCGTCGCAGAAGGATACCATGGTCGATGGTATCGAAAGCCGCTGAGAGGTCAAGGAGAACCAGGATGGACGCATAGCCTCCATCTCTGGCCCTCCAGAGATCATCGGTCAATGCGACCAAAGCGGTTTCTGTGCTGTAACCAGGTCTGAAGCCGGACTGGAAGGGGTCAAGATAACTAGCTTCCTCCAAGGCCCGTCGAAGCTGAAAGGCCACCACCTTCTCAACAACCTTCCCAATAAAGGGAAGGTTGGAGACAGGACGAAAGTTGTTTAAGATGGCTGGATCTAACGATGGTTTCTTTAGGAGGGGTCTCACCACCGCCGTTTTGAGCGCGGCTGGGAAGTGCCCCTCCCGAAGGGAGGCGGTGACAACCGCCTGGATCCAGCCATGTGTCACCTCCCTGCTGTTGGCCACCAGCCAGGAGGGACACGGGTCCAGAATACAAGTGGAGGCACTTACAGCTCGGATGGCCTTGTCCACATCCCCAGAGGCAACTTCCTGGAACTCAACCCAGAACTGATGTGGCAAATGATCCCCCTGTGTCTCAGCTGGATCTACTGCGGTGGAGTCCAAGTCCGATCGAAACCGAGCTACTTTGTCCGCCAAGAATTGAGCATAATCCTCAGCCCTACCCTGCAAGGGGTCTCCCGCATCCCTCCTATTAAGGAGGGAGCGGGTTATCCTGAACAGGGCGGCTGGGCGTGACTCGGCGGACGCAACCAAGGAAGAAATATATGATCTTTTTGCAGTTCTTAATGCTCGGACATAGTCCTTGGTGCAGGTAGTTAAGAGTGCTCGGTTTGCCTCGGACCTATCGGACCTCCACTGGTGCTCTAGGCATCTCCTCCGGCGTTTCTTCTCCCGGAGTTCCTCGGTAAACCAGGGAACTCTCCGGGATCCACTGACCCGGAGGGGCCGTAGTGGCGCAATCCGGTCGAGAGACTCCGACGCCGCCGAGTACCAGGCGGCAGCCAGAGTCTCCGCCGAACTGTGGGCGAGGGTATCAGGAATAACCCCAAGCTCCGTCTGGAACCTCAAAGGGTCCATAAGTCGCCTGGGGCGGAACCACCTGGTCGGTTCCTCCTCCCTACGGTGGGGGTTTGGCCTCCGGAAGTCAAGCCTCAGTAGGCAATGGTCTGACCACGACAGGGGTATGATCTCATTACCCCTCAGACCAAGATCACACATCCACTGCTCCGAGAGAAATACGAGGTCGAGCATGTGACCCGCTGCATGGGTTGGGCCCCGAATTACTTGGGTCAAGCCCATGGCTGTCATGGAAGCCATGAACTCCTGCGCCCCTTCAGAGCGTTCACCGAGCGATGGCAAGTTGAAATCCCCCAGAACTATAAGCCTGGGGAATTCAACTGCCAGCTCGGCTACTGACTCGAGGAGCGAGGGGAGGGATGCTGCAACGCAGTTGGGAGGCAGGTACGTTAGCAGCAAACCCACTTGACCCTTGAGGTCCAACTTTATCAGCAGAGACTCACACCCGACAAGCTCCGGAGCAGGGACCCTACGAGGTAACAGAGACTCCCGGATTACAATAGCCACACCGCCACCCCTTCCCTGGGCTCTCGGCTGATGAAGCACCTGAAATCCCTCTGGGCACATCTCTACAAGGGGGACTCCTCCTTCTGTGCCCAGCCAGGTTTCAGTAATACATGCCAGGTCTGCCCTCTCGTCAACAATTAAGTCCCGGACGAGGGGAGCTTTGTGAACAACAGACCTGGCATTTAGCGACAACAGCCTGAGACCAGGGTCCTGACTACTCGCGCCATCTGGTCTTGGAGTGGGACTCCTAGGGCCGGAAGGAGGGATCTCTGTAATGTAGCGAACCCTCCTTCCCCGGTAATGGCCAGCCCTAAGGTCCCCGCCGTATCTGCCTCTCCCTGTCACGACCGCTATGCTCCGACCCACTCCCATGTCCATGGTCCCCCCAACCACCCCAGTTCCCCCCGCCTTCCCCAGCAGGTCCTCCGAGTCAAGCATTCTCATTTATCCACTCTAACAAATCCCACGTAAGAATTTAAAACATATAAAATACAAGGTAACAATTACTAAAAGTGGGCATTCATTCAATTCCAAGCAACTCCCATACACTCAACATTCTAATTAAAATTGCGCAGTTATAATATATAATAATATGGAAACAGTGGAGGAAGCGATGGTCTGCTCCTCTCCCTTCTTATGTCCTGGGGAGATGTCCTTAGCCACCAAGTCAAAAGTACGTAGTATATAAGGTGGCTGTAGACAAACAAGATTGAGTATAAAGCTCCAGAGTTCGTAGACGGCTCCCATATAGTCTTGCCCCACTGGTGGAGGTTAGCGGGCTGTATATTCGAAAGTCTCTTTCTCAAAGATATATAAGGGCCCCAATGTAGGAGGCCAGAGTTCGAGGCTAACTTGCACCGCTCTTGCAAATGGAAGGAAAATTGCTGGTATTTTCGGGGCTCAGTCCTTGTCCCTGCTGTCGCCATCCTCTACTCCTCCTTGCCAGTTGGCCACAGTCCTACTCCTCTTAATAATTAAGTGAGCAGGGAGCAAGGTCCGGAGGGGGTTACAACGATAATAAATAGCAAAACAGCAGATGATAAATAATAAATTAGGTAACAGGTAGCAAAGTGAGCAGAGATAGATCCGAGGGGGGGGGGGCGTCTTTCAATCTATAGATTCAGTGCAGCCTCCAACAGCTTCCGACAGCCCCCTTCTTTAAAGTAGACTAGGTTAAAAGTTCGCCCCTCTTAGCTCACTAGTCACTCACTGGTCACCAAGACTCACAGACACAGTCACCACCACTCAGCTCCAGCATAGTCAGCAAGCTGGCCGGAAAGGAGGATGTAAGAATGTAATGCTGTGAGTCAGCTGTTTGGCGCCGCCATTTCCTCATGCTTTCCTCCACGTTTTTCTTCTAAGCTCAGCAGCTGCTGTTCCGCTGCTCTGGATGTCTGATAGGACCAGGGGCCAGCAGGTAATCGGCCAGGGGGGCTCACCAGCAGCACCAGGGGCTTCCGAAAAAGACCAGAGATGGTAAGGTGGTAGGGGAGGCTCCGAACGCCCGCGCGCCGCTCTCACCGCCGCGCGCCGCCGTCGCCGCCGTCCTCGCACAGCTGGGTAGCCCGGGCTGCCGCTATAGTAAAAATGCGAGCCTCCGGATTTCAGCAGGTCCTATAGATTCCGGAGCTCTTGAGCTCTCCCAGGAACTGTTTCCAGCTGTTTTAGCGGTCCGTTTGGAGGCTTCTCGGTGCTTTTTCGCCAGAATTAATGTGGAGCGAAAAAGCCCGGTCGCCATTCCAAACCCGCGCATGCCAACCATGTGTTCTCCCTCCCTCTCTCTCTCTCTTTTTCCTTCCTTTTGTCTCTCTGTCCCTTTTTTCTTTTTTTCTTTCATCTCTCTCTCACTATTTTTCTTTCTTTTTTCTTTTTTCTTTATTTATTTATTTCTTCCTTTCTTTCTCTTTCTCTCTCTCTCTCTGTCAGTCTGTCTGTCTGTGAGTGTGTGTGTGTGTGTGTGTGTGTGGCAGTGGTGGGTTTCAAAAAATTTTTGGAACATCTTCTGTAGGTGTGGCCTGCTTTCCGGGTCCACTGGTGGAACCTCTTCTAACCGGTTCGGTAGATTTGACGAACCGGTTCTACCGAATAGGTGCGAACTGGTAGGAACCCCCCTCTGTGGCAGGGGAAGGATACTACAAAATCCCTATTCCCTCCCCACTCCTGGGGGAAGATTGCTGCACAATCCCCATTCTCTCCCCACCCCACTAACTTGCTTTCCAGCTCTGTTCTCCTGTTCAGGGCAACAACAAAAAAATCAGCTGGGAGGCAGTGTGGGGCAGGCCAGCCTATTTGCCAGTTCTCCGAACTACTCAAAATTTCCATTACCGGTTCTCCAGAACCTGTCAGAACTGGCTGAATACCACCTCTGCCACAAGCACCAACCATTATTATTATTATTTTTTGCAAAGTTCATTTTTAGATTATCAGAGATTACGGAAGAACAGAAGCATGGAACAGAACAGAGTTGATTTAGGGTTGCCTGCAACTGCCCCATAGCTGTCACTGCATACCTACGCCACGAAGGGGTTGATGAGTAAGCGGAGACTGCATATGGGCTGATGCAATCCCCTCCCCACAAATCTCAACTGTGCGTTGTGCGGAGGTGCACGTCCTGCGTGCTGATTGGTTCTGACTTCCTACTAGGAGGTGGGGGAGGGCAAGGCAGACCCAAGCATGAAACATTAAAATTCACTGACATGTAAAAGGAACACCTATGTAACCGAATGACAGATGCATATCTTCTCTCACGTGCAGCCTGAAGTCTGCTCCAGCCTTCAGTCCACATAAACATTGCCAAGAAAAGAATTCATGCAAATAAAGACACACTTAAAAACAAAAGATTTACAAAACAAAAAATAAAAAATACCCTCTAGGAATCAATGATTAAAAAAAACAGACACCAGCATTGAGGTTTTTGTTTTTTCCCCCTTGGAGAGGGCTGCTATCAAAGATATCATGGCCTAATAAAAGTGTCCTATAATATGTTACAGTGACAGCGCTGAAATAATTTAGTTTGCTTGCAACAGCAATAATGTTCTGGTGCTGTTTTATTTTTAGCAATGGAATAGGACTATCATAAAAGTGTGGCCATTAGTTGCATTTTCCAGCCGAGGTCTGGAGCTGCGGGCACGGATTGCTGGCAAAGAATAATTTGTTGATTAACAAGGGTATTCGGGATACTAGCCACGAGGGAAGACTCACTGGTCCATTTCAAGTTGTACTTTTTGTACTGTAGCTTCTTCTCTCATTAGTCACCTCCTACATCATTCTCCCAACAAATGGTGAGCCTGGAGGATTCTTTGTTAAAAGGGCTGCTCCGAAGGTGGCTTTGTATTTTGTTAATTCTTCTCCGCTCATGGTAAAGAGGCGATAGATATGCCTGAATACCCAGCCTTCTGTTCCAACTGCTGGTGCTGTTTCTGGATTTACCTGCAGGTTTCTGGAGTCAGTATGGGGTCCGTGATAACATGGTTAGTTTAGCAGGAAACTACCATAGGAAGCATTTGAATTGGTGCTTCCATCTTTAAGGAAGATCCATGAGCTATTTGTCCTCTCATCTTTGTCTGGAACAAACTAGGCAAACTACCCCACTGGAGTTTTTCCAACTCCACGTAATAAGAATAAAAACTGCCACTTTGGGAAGCACATTCCCTCGGCCTACACAAACACATGAAGTAAATAAACTTTTTGAAAAGTAAACTTTCTGTCTCTGGATGTACAGAAGGAGGCCACAAAAACTGACGTGGCATGGCTTTAGGCAGGGATGGGTTTCAACCGGTTCGCAGCGGTCCCTGCGAACCGGTTGGTCGGCGAACCCGGAAGTAAGTAACGTCCGGGAACGGCGAATGGCCCACTCGCCCGCCCGCGCTCCTTACCCTGTTTTGACGAGTTCTGCGCTTCCACACATGTGCGGGACGCATACAGCGCCTGCGCGATCCTCCAGGAGCGGCTGGAGCATCGCACAGATGCTAGTATGCATGCGTGCGCCACAAGCGTGCACAAGGATGCCGCTGGCTCCGTTCCAACCGAACCGGTTGGAACGGGGCAAGAAACCCACCCCTGGCTTTAGGTGAACCTTAAAGATTTTGCAAGAGTTCCTGTGTAGGCACTTTGAAAAGATATACATGATGCAAGAAAATTCATTGTTGGTAATATTGACTCCAGTTTACAACTTGTGGCGTTACCTGCATCAGAAAGCAGAGTTAGATTTAGGATATCTTATAGCCTACACAGTTTAGTGTAGTGGCTAGGGCAGCAGGCTAGAAACCAGAAGATTATGACTTTCAGCTATGTAGGCAGAAAGCCAGCTAAATGACCTTGAGCCAGTCATATCTTCTTAGCTCTAGGAAGCCGGTAATGGCAAACCACTTCTGAAATCTTGCCAAGAAAAATGCAGAAACTTGTCCCGGCAGTTTCTAGGAGCTAACACCGATTGAAAGGCATTGAGGGGGAGGAGGAGGAAGTCTGCACAAACCCGTTGAAAGAGATTCTGCAACATGTACAGGAGCACAAGCAAAATACTTTTTTTGCTTCTTAAAGCAGTGTCTTCTTCAAGATGTCCAGGACTCAGTGGTGGATTATGACCGGTATGCCCCAGTACGGGCCTACCGGTGCCTGCCGGGAGTACTGGGTACCGTTCCAGTAGGGTGCTCCAGAGGACCCAACTGCCCACCCGCTGTCCTTACCTATATTTGAGCTCTTCGGAGCTTCTGCACATGCACATGAAGTGTACGGCACCTGCGTGACACTCCGCCGAGCAGCTGGAGCATTGCAGAGCATCGCAGACGGTAAATATGCATGCACTGCACACGTTCATGTGGTGGACGCCGGGGCCCGTTGCACCGTACTGGTTGCAACGGGATCCGGAACCCACCACTGCCATGATTATTCGGAAAGCATTTCTAGGCTGTTTGCAAAGCCCTTTCTCATTACATTGCTCACACAAGTGTACAATATTTGCCCAGCTCAACCCTCTCATAAGAAAACTCATTACTTACTTACTTACTTACTTACTTACTTACTTACTTACTTACTCACTCACTCACTCACTCACTTACTTACTTACTTAGTGTTGTAAATGTTTGTATATGTCATATACGTGAAATAATGACAGCAGCAATAATAAGGAAAGGGGAGGAATGCCTTTTCCCACTCTCCCCACCAGAACCTTTGTGTTGTAATAATGCCAGTACATCAGTATGCTGTGAAGAATTCACTTTCCAAAGGCACAGATATTTTTTTATGAAACTTGACCAACTCGTGCTGAAGCTTGATTTTTGTTCGAAACTCCACTGAGGACATAAGAAGGAGAATAAGGACGAAAGGAAGAAAAGAGATTTCTCCCAGAGCCCAATTTACCCTCAATATTTCACATATTTTTTAAGAAAATGTTGTTTTCTTAGCGATTGAAACTGTTACCGTTAGCTGCAATGCGGTACCGAACAAAGATTTCTCCAAGCGCCTCAACTACGGGAAATGTAGATGCTAAAAATGGGGTTGTTTTTTGACCTTTTCTGTGAGTGACATCAATGCTGTTTATTTCTGCTTTCCAGGCTATACAATTTGATCCAGAAACCCACCTGCCCACTGTTACTGACAGTTGTACAGGCTGCACTCTGTGCCTCAGTATCTGCCCTATTATTGACTGCATCCGAATGGTTTCCAGGACAACACCTTATGAAGCAAAGAGAGGCCTGCCCTTAGCTGTGATCCCCGTGTGCTGAGAAGATCAGACCAACAGTTAAAGGGAAACTTCTATTTGCTTGATTCTATTGATTTGCTTTCTAATTAGTACCAGCGAGTCCAGTACATTCTAGCAAAAAAAAGGAGAGGGGGAAAGAAAGAGGGGGAAAGAGGGAGGAGGAAGGAGGGAGAAAAAGGAGAAGGGAAGGAGGAAAGGAAAAGGGGAAGGGGAGGAGAAAAGGCAGAGGAGAGGAAAGGAACCTAATACCCTAATTAGAGGCCAAATAAAACCGGCTGAATTTTTCAGTTTATTTCCCATCTCTTTCCCTTTCTGATAACAAGTTAGTTTGCTGGATGTGATTTAGCTTTGCCTTTTATAAGATGCAATAACTTTTCTTCTTTCTCTCTCTCTCTTTCACAAAATCTGCACACGTTCTGACGATCTGAGTTTTAATTTTTCTTTTCCCTGTAACAATGGAATGAAATTCAAGGAACTTTTCGTAATCATGTAAACCCTAACACATGGACAAACTTTGTTACCATGGAAACATTGGGTAATTACACATTTCATTTCCTTTTAAAACTGGTTTTGGAAGATGTAATTAACTATATAACACACAAACAAAGGATTGTATATCATGGAGGGGGGGATGCTTTTACAGAAAGATATAAAAAGAGGGTTAAACTGCTACTCCTGAACAATTAATCAGTTTTGATAGTGGCAGCATCTGCTGGTCTATTACTCTAGTTCTCACTGAATTCTACTTCTCCCTAAATGCTACCTCTGACTAGGCATTAAAAATCAAATGTGCAAATACAGTGCACTTTTTGTCATTTGATGTTTTCAGTTGATAGCACAATTTTTGTTGTTGTTGTTCTGTTAATGAACTTCCAGTCCCTATCTATTAATTCTAATCTTTCACATGTAAATATAGGACATTTTTTTGCGGCATCACTGTGATGTTGGCAAAATGAAATTATTCTTGAGGCACTAGGAGAAGACCGAAGGCAATTACTTCAACATTTTCTTTGTTTGCTACCATTCATACGCACAGTGCAGGATAAAATAATGCGGTTCTTTCAGCGTACATGGATGGGTGAGGCTCAGAAGATACAGGCGTTTCAGTCGCCACAGATAGTATCTGACAATAAATGGCATCTACTGAATATTTTCCAAATAACAAGTCCATTTCACTCCTGGGCTTCACTGTGCCTAAATGAAAGTTCCACAAATGGTTGGAGAAAGAATGAGTTGAGGTCCCAATAAATATAGGTAATTAGCAGATAACCTGGTGTTGCCCGGGTATTTATTTATCCTAATCCTGTATTAGGCAGGAAAAGCCCTAATTTCAGCAACAATTAAATTAATTACAAATGTTTTCCCTGTGCCCCCGGAAGCCATATATTTGTCCTCAAAAATAATCAAAGCCTTGTTGAAAATGTTCAGACCAAACATAATTTCTAATCTTGTATGTTCCCACTTACCAGAGGGAGCCCCCGTGTGGGGTAATGTGAAGTCGTTACCATGGCAACTCCACTATACTGTACAGTAGAAGCCATTGTAAGGTACAACATGCTGTATCTTAACAGAACAACCCTCCCCCCCCCCCGAGGGGTGTTAGGTTATCTTACCCCTACAGTATTTGTTTCCAGAGAGTAAGTCATCTGTGTACCAAGTTTGGTTGAAATTGCTTGTGGCATTCCAGAGTTATGCTGGAACACACACAGACACACACAGCAATTTTTATATATATTGAAGAAGATTTCAAGTGCTGTCAATGCAGGATATCTGATCGGTAGATCATTGTAGAACCTTTTAAAGAAACCTGTTACTGTTTTTTATTATGAGATCTATTCCTCCCCATGATTCTGATATACAAACTCTCTTACTGCACAGTAAGAAGCAGCCCATCAGAATTAGTTAATGAGTTAGAAGATGTTCTCCCCTTAGAACATAGAAGAATAGGATGGGAAGGGATATTGGAGGTCTTCTAGTTCAACTCTCTGCTCAAGCAGGAGACCCTATACATTCTAAACAAATGGCTCTTCATTGCCTAGTTGGGTAATGAAATGTCTGCAAGAAAACCAGCACGCTCAGAGAGCACCAAGGATGCCTTATTTCAACCCTGAGCCACAAATATTCTCCTTTATGGTGCGTTCTCAAAATAGGAATACATCAGGGTGGAAAGGACTAGTGGGACTAGTAGGCAAAGCCTCAGCAGCAGATAGCAACTGAAATACTTGCTATCCACCAGACAAAGAAAAATCACGAGTAGAATGGATTTCTCCTCATCCTGTACTACTACTACAGCAAGAGTGGTTCTGAAAAAAAAAATCCTATCTTCTAACTCAAAGATCATATATAATGTTGGATCAAACAATATGTTCTCACACAAGAAGAAATACAGTAGAAATATGTAAACATTCAGAAACCATATAAGTGTTTTAATAACTTTTTGCGTACATTAAAATATTACTAGCCACATCTTCTATATGCAAGCATTTTAAATGGCAAAATGTAAGGTAAATAATTGTTAGCATACCAATGCCATATGTTTAAAAAAAATGTGTAATAAACATTCAAAAATAGAACATGTTTGTTTACAATAAAACCAAGATAAGGATTTTCCACCATTCTGAAACAGCATGTTACCATCGACTTATTTCTCATTCTCAGTTGGGTGTTTTCTTGTACTAATACTTTGCTAGCTATTTTATCCCAAAGAAGCTGCAAGAGAATCATGTGTTGTTCAATATTTAAAATAGCAAATAATGTATCCTCTGTGCTCTTTGCTATCAACTGAAATGCAAAACTTTGATTGTGCATATTAAATAATGCTTGCGTTCAAATTTCAATATATTTACATAGTTATAAATAAATCAGAATTAAAGAACATTATACAAACTTGTTTTAAAATGTGTTTTTCCTCTGCTTTTATGTTTTATATAAAAAAAATAGCAAGCCAATTTGCATTTTATATGTAATAGGCTTCCAGTTCTCCAGAATTAGCTCTCTCCTTTTTGATCACTTGCTATCAAACAGTCATATATAATCCAATCATTTTATATTGATGAAGCTGGGCTTGTAGCATAGAATGAACTTCATAATAATAAAGAAAATGTTTTTCATTAACCCACTATCAAAAAGAGCTCTGCGGATTTTTAAAAATTTGATAGAGAAATTGCCGTGCACATACAACCCAATTCAAAGCATTACTATTACGCAGGAAAAGCAGAATTGATCCTGGATTGTTTTGTGGCGGTGATATTCACATCTTTCCATACCAAGCATGTCAATTACACTATACATTGTTCTTCAATTACCTCAAAAATAAGATTGCTATAAATATTTTTGACAGGATTGTTTTATGTCAGAGCATTGCAAAGAACTGTTGATAGTTAAGCCAAGTCAAGAGTGTAACCTGTTTCTGTTTAAAATAATTTGAAATGTCATTTATGCTGGTTTTGTCTTGGTCTTGGTTGGTGGGTTGGAGGGGTTTTTGGGGGGGGGGTTGTTATCTGTTATTTTTTTCATATGAAATGAAACCCTAACACATAGCACTAAATATTACAGAGAAATGACTGCTTTAAACTGTTTTAACAAATGACATATAGCAATAGCAGTTAGACTTATATACCGCTTCATAGGGCTTTCAGCCCTCTCTAAGCGGTTTACAGAGTCAGCATATCGCCCCCACAGTCTGGGTCCTCATTTCACCCACCTCGGAAGGATGGAAGGCTGAGTCAACCTTGAGCCAGTGAGATTAGAACCGCTGAACTGCAGATAGCAGTCAGCTGAAGTGGCCTGCAGTACTGCACTCTACCCACTGCGCCACCTCGACTCTATATTAAGATCATGTGACCAAGCAACAGCATAGCAGCAGTTACTAACCCTGAAGTAGCCACAACTTTCCCAAATTTCATTTTGTGGGTAATAGGTTTTGTAAATTATCCCATTTGAAGTACCTTAGTTCCAAAATTGTTACTCTATGGTACACCATTTTGCCCAATTATGACAACAAGAGTTTTAATAATATAAAACAATGTTTTCCAATCTTGTTGACTTTTCAGATGTGTGTTTGTGTGTTTATTAGTCTTGTATGCCGCCCACTCCCGGAGGACTCGGGGGGCTTACAATAAAAAGGGGAAAGGGAATAAATAAGACAGATGCTTGGACTTTAACTCCCAGAATTCTCCAACTGGGGAGTTGCAATCCAACCATCTTAAAGGTTGAGAAACACATACAGAAGTTCCAAAAAGACTATTTGTGCTTATGAGAGAAAGAGATGGATGGCTTCCAGTTCACATCACCGCTGCATAATCTTTAATCTGGTAAGTAAACTAAAACAGTCAAAAACAGTATTTTCCGAGACGGATTTGATTCACAATATACCTGGTTTCACTCCTCAGCTGGCAAGCTATCTCACTGCTAGCAATACCTTTAGCACTAGCATAATATTTAAAACTGCCTTCCCTTCTTCATTAACAAAAAATGTGTCCAAATGATATCACTTCTAGATGAAATAACTGCCACTATTTATATAAATATATTATATAACTTACATGGACCTCAAAGTATTAAGACTGGGATTTGCAGTTTCCTGAAAATATCTAAGACCCAACAATATTTCTGATAAAATGTTGCATTCTGTCTTTCCCCATCATATTTAAATGACTTGGGTTAAAAAGTCTTTTATTTATATTTTCTGTAATAATGTAGAGTATTTTCATAGACGGTGCTGCAGGAGGCTGTCCAGGCCGAAAACAGGCTGCAGAGGAGTACACGTGGCTCCCCTGTGCCTGTTTTGGCTGCCAGAGGCACTGCGAGCCAATCCTTTACTATTTCCAGGCCTGGCCGGATCTAACCACGGGCCTTGAGCTTGACATCCCTGCGAAAAAGTCACAATGATATGATCAGAGGTGGGTTCCTACCAGTTCACACCTATTCGGTAGAACCGGTTCGTCAAATCTACTGAACCAGTTAGAAGAGGTTCCACCAGTGGACCCAGAAAGCAGGCCACACTTACAGAAGAGGTTCCAAAAAATTTTGAAACCCACCACTGGTCCTTGGATATGATTATTCTACACTATCAAGCTCATATTTATAAAACTCAGTGCCTCTGTGAAAGGTAAGGATGACTACTGCGTTTGTGGTGCAATCAGAACATTGCGTGTGTTGAAGTTGTTGTAACGCAAACCAAAGATGCCTTTTAAAAAACAAGTTTACATCCTATTCTTATGCCTGCCAGTGCTGTGTGTGAGGTAATTTAAGGTGGTTCTGACAAGTGTCGTCGGCATCTTCATATCCGTTCACATGAGCAGCAAGCCACTCCCATCCGGTCACATGAGCGGCAAGCCACTCCCACAAAGGAGGCCACACCCACAGAGTAGGTTCAAACAATTTTTGAAACCCACCACTGGATATGATCCCATATCAATGAATTGCTGCTGAATTCAGTTGCGCCTACTTCAGCACAAACAAGTGCAAACTTTTGACTGGCGTGTGCTGATTTCTGAAGGGAATGGTTGACTATTTGGTAGACTCCACGTAAGTTAAAACTCAAAATCCTATATATAGCTCTCTTGTTAAATCAGTTACTCAGGTTTTGACGATGACTAAAAGAAATGCTGCCTTTTTCTTTTCATTTAATATCATTTTCAAAAACAGACAGCCAGTGTACTTTTACACATAACCTTTAACAGTTCGAGCTTTTAAAAGACACATTGTGAGCAATATTTTTGAGCAAAGATTGGCAATTTCTCTAAGCCATCTGATGCTTTCATTCCCCTCTCCAGCCCTTTTCCTTCTGCCTGCTCTTTTTAAATTGTGAGCATGAGAAAGTATTTTGTTTATGAACTTATATTCTATTTTCTCTTTCTGGGTGGTGGGTGAAATGGGTGTAATCAAAATAATAAAATAAACCAGAAAATAAACATTTGCCTTATCAATCAGGATAAATGCAGGAAAAAAAATTAGACGTTTTGTCCAAACTTAAAAAGTATGAAAATAAATGAGTCACATTTGCATTAATTGGTTGAGCAGGAGGAATTAAAAAAAATATTCCATTGTTTTGGTTTAGCTATAAAATTGTACGGCAGTTTTTTTATTTTTTGATGTGCAGATCTTTTTTTTAATTGAATTGGCTGCAGAGCCAAATATAAAATGATGTTAATGTTCATTTTGAAGCAATCTAAGAAGGGCCTGCTAAGTGTTATAAGAGCTATCAATAAAGGCACAGAACTATATGAAAATGCCCTAGATATATAAGACTTTTGCAGGACCGGTATTCTACCAGTTTGGACCAGATCGCTCAAACCGGTAGCAGAAATTGCTGGTGGTTCCGCCCACTTGCGCCCGGCTCTAAGGCATCCTATTTAGGCCGTTTTTTCAACAAATGCATGTGTGGAAAGATCTCGCATGCACTCTCACATATGTGAACCAGTAGGGAAGGTAAGTGTATACCACCCCTGGACTTACGAACTCTTCTAGGCTCCATCCATTCCAATTATTGATACGTACTATATAGAAAATACTAGAATGCATTGCTTAGAAAATTGCAGTTTTTTTCTAACCTACCAAAGTTTCCTTAGAAATAATGTCAACTTTTAACCAACATAAAATCAAAATGAAAGAAGTATAGGAACCAGATAATAATTACCAGGAGTTACAAATGATAAAATTCTGAAATTGTGGAAATTATAATTCAAATATTTTTAAAATGTAGAATTAGCTCACCTGCACGCTGTGTTTAAGCAATTATAACAGATCTTATTACCTTTCAAAATTCTTACTAGTAACTTGTTGGCTTCATGGGCCAAGGTGGCGCAGTGGTTAAATGCAGCACTGCAGGCTACTGCTAGATCAGCAGGTCAGCGGTTCAAATCTCACCGGCTCAGGGTTGACTCAGCCTTCCATCCTTCCGAGGTGGGTAAAATGAGGACCCAGATTGTTGGGGGCAAGAGGCTGACTCTCTGTAAACCGCTTAGAGAGGCCTGAAAGGCCTATGAAGCGGTATATAAGTCTACTGCTATTGATATTGCTATTTGTATTCTTCAAGCAGTATTCATTTTCATAAGTAATGAAATAAAACAACTAAATATGACATTATGTCACCTATTTTCTCCCTTTCACCTTTTATCTGGCAACCTGTCTTTAGTTACCAGTGATTTGGGAGGTTTTTTAGTCCTTAAAAAAATCTAATTTCAATCCAGAGAAGTGTTCTCAATTTTTTCTTGAGAAATAGAAAAAAATAGGATCATTTTCAATATCATATTCAACATAACGTCCTAAAAATAAAAAAAGGACCAACTCTGTAACTTGTCAAAGTATTGTATGCCAATTAAGTTATGCTTTAAAACGGGGGCAATTTATAAGTATAATTCAATAATTAAAAGGGAGTGTTAGATTTATTTTTTAGCAAACTAAACTTGTTTGGCTTAAAAAAAAAACATCCATGTGTATGCAATAATCCATAATATCACAACCGTCTTTAAAGAATTGGTTATCAAAATACCATCTTGGAATAATAAATATGAATGACGTACTTCTTGCTTCTTTGAATAATAAATGTATGCTTAAGTGGAAGTATGCGAAAGGTGGAGTTGGTGTGAGCATGCCAGACTGTTTTAACACTGGAATTGGACTTCTCTGGTTTGTGAGTGTTGTTTTGTTATTATTTATTTTAATCCAGCTGGTGGCGAAGTTTAGGGAATGGGTGCTCGTACTACTGATGTAAAACAGTTGGTCTCACGACTAAAGTATCAGTCTTGATTCTCCTGCCCTGCTGTTGAAGTCTAGGATTGTGATGGCTAACCAGTCAACTGCTCCTGATGTGATACCATTTTTTTTTGTTTATATGTTTTTGCAGCTGCAAAATGCAAATTGCTTGCTTTTTTAACTGGGTCTATGTTTAGAAAGGCAGGCAAACTTACAACTTGGAAACTTGGTGAATAATCCATGCGGATTGCCACTCATCCTCCATAAAATTCACTGGGGGAATGTTTTTTTTAATACATATATATAAATGCTTCCCATAGGAAGCAATGGAAACATTTGTTTGTTTGTTTGACTGATTGCTTTCTATCTTACTTTTTCCTCAAGAGTGCAAGGCAGCTTATCTAGAGAGTCCTCTCTCTTTTATTCTCAACAGCAACCACTTCCCCAATCCCTGGGGGAACTTTTTAATATTTTCATTAAAAATAAATAAATGAATAAAACAGTTTCCTTATTTTTGGAAGTTGATTATCTGATAGCAATAGCAATAGCAATAGCAGTTAGACTTATATACCGCTTCATAGGGCTTTCAGCCCTCTCTAAGCGGTTTACAGAGTCAGCATATCGCCCCCAACAACAATCCGGGTCCTCATTTTACCCACCTCGGAAGGATGGAAGGCTGAGTCAACCTTGAGCCGGTGAGATTAGAACCGCTGAACTGCAGATAACAGTCAGCTGAAGTGGCCTGCAGTACTGCACCCTAACCACTGCGCCACCTTGGCTCTTAGCAATCGGGATGCACCACTATTCCAGTGATGGGTTTCAAACATTTTTAGAACCTCTTCTGTAGGTGTGGCCTGCTTTGTGGGAGTGGCTTGCTGGCCATGTAACTGGGTGGGCATGGCCAACTTGTAAAATGTGGTGAAAGTCATTTAACAACACTCTTACTTAGCAACCAAAATGTTGGCTCAGAAACTCTGGCATTTGAAGCATGCAAGTCTTAAAGTTGTCAAGTTACAAGACTCTTACACCCCTAACCCTTTAGAAAAAAAAAACCCAGGCAGGGGTGTTCAAACTTGACAGCTTTAAGACTTGTGGACTTCAACTCCCAGAATTCCCCCTCCAGTCATGTTGGCTCAGGAACTGTGGCATTGAAGTGTGCAAGTCTTAAAGCTGTCACATTACAACCCCTAACCCTTTAGAAAAAAACCCCAAGGGTGTTCAAACTTGACAGCTTTAAGACTTGTGGACTTCAACTCCCATAATTCCTCCTCTCGCTCTTCATCTTGATGACGTGCGGACAGGCGGGGGGAGGGAGCTGGAGCCGGTTCTAAACGGCACTGTAGATTTATGGAACCTCTTCTATAGAAGAGGTTAGAACTGGCAGGAACTCACCCCTGCACTATTCCGCCTGCTGTTGAGACCCCGGGCTGGACAAGGAAGCAAGTGCCCCTTGTTTCCTCTGACTGAAACATTTGAAAATGTCACATCTTGCTCTGCTGGAATATTGCTGACTCCACACACTCCAAACTTAACTGTTGCAAACTTAACACATGAAAGGATGCAGGCCACACACTTCAGCACAAATATTATACTGAAACCTCAAGTCCGTCCCATTAAATAAAACAGCTTACTTCTGACAGGTGACGTCTATGTTTGCCATGCCACTGTCCATTAGATAAAAATCCCAACATGCTTTATATATATATAAAGAGTGCATCACTGACAAATTATAAGAGGCATAAAAGGCATTTTTACAAAATAATCTTGAAGAAGTGCTGTATGGACTCCCTGATTCAGCATTTGAGCTTGGCCTTGAAGAAAAAATGGATGTGATCCCAATTGATAATGAATTAGATTTTTTCATCCACTATGCGATGGTGCATTATCCTTCCCAGCATTCCATGCAAGAGCTTATGGTGGCTATAACTATTAAAATCAATGGCCACAGATTTCCCACCATCATGCCTAAAACTACAAAGTGGTCCCAAACAGGCTTATATATTTTTTTCTATTGTTCAAAGTCAGACTTTGGTCTCAAAATTTAGTTTATGTCATCTGATTTGCTCTCTTTCAATTATTTCCATGCTAAGTAATCCTGGAGGATTTCTAGAGTACCAGGTACCATATCAAAATGAATGAACGAATGAGTCCTGCCGAGTCACCTATCTGTAAGTTTGGTGGCCATATCAATTTGTTTTTTCCCCTCCCCTTTGGTGAGGTACTGACGTTTAGTACTGTAAGGAGCCCCAGACCGCTCCTGAGTGAAGGAATGGAACATCTGCCAGTTTGAACTAAGGTAACGGAATGTGAGGTAAGTGGCCGTTGGAGCAGAGTTCTTTTCAGGTGGGGAGGGGGAGTAGAATGTCTAAACTCCCAGCCTGCAGGCTGGATGAGTCATGTGCTGGCCATGCGTATGCCCACACCCAGTTTAGTGATGGTGGTAGCATCAGAGCATACGTGCCAAATTTAAGGTTTATAGGCTTTGCAGTTCTGGAGATTTCTTGATAAGTGAGTGATATTTGACATATATGTGTGTGTGTGTGTGTGTGTGTGTGTTTTCTCAAGCTCTTCTCTATTTTGAGATACATAATATGAAGTCAGCATCTGACAGTTGTCCCAGCTTTGCAATGCCTGATTTTCAGCTTTACTTTTTCCACATCAGCCGAGAACCTCTGGGAAGGCAGGACAGCGGGAAAGTCCCTTTGTCTAGGCATTAAAGGTGCAAATACACCTGCCACTCCTGTGGTACAAGTATATTTGGTGGACTAAGCGGGCATTGTTGATAAGGAAGCTTAAGATGATACCGAGAACACAGATCCCTTCTATTATAACTACTAAAATCAGCTTTGCAGAGAGACCTTGTACCAGACATTATGGGGAGACCTTTAGCTTTTTACTATGTCTGTTCTTTGTTGCTATGGCAATAGAATTAACCATTCCATTAACATAATAGAATAAACTGCACTGTAAACTTCTTTGTCCTGGTGGGAAAAGCCTTACTCAGATTTCAGAATATTTGACAAGCTGAAATTCTCAGGGCTTGCTTTCTTTTCTTTTTTTTAAATCCCAAACCTAGGTTATTATCTCAATGCCTCCAAAAGCTTAAAAGGAGGGAGAGAATGAGAGAGGGCCACAGCTGTACATTTTATCATTACATTTCCCCTTGCCTTCATTGACTGCCTTCTCCTAAGTGTCCCCAGGAGAAAACTAGTAGGCTACTGAAGCAGTGACCATTGGAAGTGAGAACACAGTCATTTAACAACCTCATAAAGGAATACACGCACAGAGAGAGAGAGAGAGAGAGAGAGAGAGAGAGAGAGAGAGAGAGAGAGAGAGAAGTGCACACAAATGGAAATCTCTCCAATAGTCTCAACTCTACCGTAAGCATTCCTAATTAATACTTCCTACGCAGATAACAATGGATATAGAAATAGTAAAAAAATGTATGTATGGAAAGGCACTGTATTGTATATGTGTATGTGTGCCAGAGAGAGAGCGAGTTGCCAGTTAGCTTAGAAATGAGACAAGGACAGCAGCAGCTTTGGATTTTAATTAAGGAAGCAAAGAGGAGAATTGATACTGGACTGTCTTAACTGTCCAAGTTAAAAAAGCAACGCAGACTCCGGATTTGAGGGAGGAGATGCTTTTAGAAGGTCCTCTTCTCAGTTATCCCGACAGCCACGTTATTTATTGTGACACTGTTGCTGTGGTACCATGTCTTTGGGACCCAATCTGTACCCTTGTGCAGGACAAAGACTTAGGTGGTCATTTCTGAATTGCCAGAAGAATGATTTCTACCAATATACCTATGTTAGCTTATAGGATACCTACACACACAGTACCCAGGATTTACTTATCACAGACAAAATAACAGTCGGAAATATGACAGCAGCTGACAGATTTGCAATGCCTTGTTTTCAGAAGCATTATTCTTTCCCTGTCCTGTCCTCACCATGTGCGATCTTCTGGGAAGGCAGGATAGTGGGAAAGGTCCTTTGTCCATGCATTAAAGGTGCAAATACGTGCGCCATATACAGAAACAAACTCAATGAACAAATGTCTTCTCTTTAAGAGTTTTAAAGATCTGATTTGATTTTTTTTTTAGATTGGATTGGATTTAATATTGGATCTGAAGTGGATAGTTCTTCCAATAGAAGACCATCAAATAGAGAGCTGTCCTCACTGATAGTTCTTCCAACTTAAAAAGAAGCTATAAAATAAAGTGCATGGCCAGCATACTTGAAAACAGGAGGCTAGACCATAAGTCAGTGGTTAGCTTCAAAAATTGTTCGAACCTACGCTGTGGGTGTGGCCTCCTTTGTGGGAGTGGCTTGCCGCCCATGTGACTGGATGGGAGTGGCTTGCCGCCCATGTGACCGGATATGAAGATGCCAACGACACTTGTCAGAACCACCTTAAATTACCCCACACACAGCACTGGCATGCATAAGAATAGGATGCAAACTTGTTTTTTAAAAGGCATCTTTGGTTTGCGTTAAAACAACTTCGACACACGCAATGTTCTGATTGCACCACAAACGCAGTAGTCATCCTTACCTTTCACAGAGGCACTGAGTTTTATAAATATGAGCATGAGAGTGTAGAATAATCATATCCAAGGACCAGTGGTGGGTTTCAAAAAATGTTGGAACCTCTTCTTTAGGTGTGGCCTGCTTTCCGGGTCCACCGGTGGAACCTCTTCTAACCGGTTCGGTAGATTTGACGAACCGGTTCTACCGAATAGGTGCGAACTGGTAGGAACCCACCTCTGCCATAAGTGCACAGAGCACCAAGGGATAGAAAACCTCAACTTCTGGAAATAGACTGCCTATTGCTCCATATTTGTATTTGTGTTTATTAGTTTGTCAAATATGTACAAGGTAGCAGGTATAAATATAAACATGGACATGAACGAAAGAAAAAGAACAAATAAACAGAACAGTAGGACAGGGATGGTAGACACGCTGGTGCTCTTATGAACACCCCCTTTACAGACCACTTGGGAATGGGGTGAGGTCTACCATAGACAGTTTAAGGTTGAAGCTGTAGGGGTTTGAGGATGTAATAGCAGTAGACTTATATACCGCTTCATAGGGCTTTCAGCCCTCTCTAAGCGGTTTACAGAGAGTCAGCATATTGCCCCCAACAATCCGGGTCCTCATGTAGCAACTTAGTCAGGTAGAGCATTCCAGGCATTAACCACTCTGTTGCTGAAGTCATATTTTCTGCAATCGAGTTTGGAATAGGTTACTTTGAGTATGTATCGATTGTTTTCCCGTGTATTATTGAGGTTGAAGCTGAAGAAGTCATTGACAGGTAAGTCTTTGTAATAGACAATTTTGTGTAGTGTGCTTAGATCATACCGCAAGCGGCATAGTTCCAGATTGTCCAAGCCCAAAATTTTGAGCCTGGTGACATAAGGGATTCTGTTGTGAGTAGCGGAGTGAAGTACTCTTCTCGTGAAGAATCTCTTGATCCACTCAATTGTACTAATGTCCGATATACAGTGTGGGTTCCAAGCAGACGAGCTGTATTCGAGAATTGGTCTGGCAAAGGTTTTGTATGCCCTAATTAGCAATACAATGTTACCGGAGAAGAAGCTTGGCATGAGCCCTGCCTTAAGGAATGTAACTATTCACCTAGTGTCTCTGTATTTCTGGATAGGTGTAGGAACTCTGAATAAGCTTTGGCCATTTACAAAGAAAACAAAACCAACAATCCATTTAAATTTTCCCATTACTTACTTCAACATATTTGAGGCTGCTTTGACCTAGGCTCTGTGTTTTTTGTCTCTTTCTAATGGTCTACCTTTTGTCATGCCTGCAAGCCATCTTTACCTTTTGGACTTCAGGTTTGCCACACTTTCTACTGTGGGAAACTGGGAGGGGGGATTATGTGGAGTTGGGCGATATGTAGCCATAATAACATTCTTCTTAGAAAGTCAAGGTCATCCTTTGTCTCTGCACCTGGCCGGAACGGGATGGGTGGACTCTGTCTTCGTGGCAGTGGAAGATTGCACCATGTGATGAACTTGTGGATGCTGGGCAGGATCTTGAACTTTCAACTGGGTGGGAAAACCTGGAAGCTTTCAGATTCGGGTTTTCCCAGATATGCCAACATAACATCTCTAATAAAGTGACTCTGCAAACCGCTTAGAGAGGGCTGAAAGCCCTATGAAGCGGTATATAAGTCTAACTGCTATTGCTATTGCTAAAGTGGAACTTTGAGGAAACTCAAGCTTCCGAATTTTATTTCGTTGGGGGTGATACCTTTCTTCAAAGCAATTCCTTGAAAGGACATTTCTTCAGCCTACCATATATTATTGCAGATAAGTCGAGAATGTTGTGTTCCAAATATGCCTCCCAAATTGGATTTGGCTTACCTATTAAGCAGAGCTCAGTCTTTTAAAAAAAGCCCATCCTGGCCTTAAAATTGTACCGTTTTATAAAGGATGACATAACCGTTTTCAGTTTCTCTCCTGTCACTGTGGTTAAAAATCTGAGCTTTGGTACTTACACTTGGGTGACAAATTTTTCATGGTACTTTGGTAGAAATTTCAAGGGTTGGCTTATGCATGATTATATATAGTAAGTTGAGTTTACATAACCCAGCTTTATTCCATATCAAAGACTATCTCTGCTCAGCTTTCATATTTTAAGGAGCTGCAGAGAATAATCTAGTCAGAGAATATTTCCTCTTAACATCTTATTTAGTCTTTGAAAATCAAACAGAAATTGCAATTGGAATAGAAGGCTGTTGTGTAGCTTTTGAGAGAAAGGGAAGCATGGAGCACGTATTATACTAATATTAACTTAACTGCAAAATCAAAGTGTTCCATGCTGCAAAGCTTCAAAAGGATTCCAGTATCTTTTGTCCTTCCAGGACAGTTGTCGTAAAATAAATTTCCCTAGTGCATGTATTATTAAATGTAGATGAAGAATCGCATGAGAGAAATGGATGCTTACATAACATTACCAATACTGTTGTTGATGTCGTATAAGAATTCACTTGGGGAGGAATCTTGTAGATCTACTCCATGAAGGGTTATGGCAGATTTCTTTTGCATCTCTACATTACAAGAGAAATAGAGAATCTCTGAGAGTCCAAATGCTGATTAAATTCCAGCCGGGATTTCCAATGGCAAGTGATACCGGGAGTTTTAGTCCAGTAATATATGGAGGCTCACAGACTGCCATCTCTGTAATATATTGCTTAATATAATGGAAATAAGTAGCGTTATACTTTAGCCATACAATATATTCCACAGAAATGGATTTGCAAAAGGCCAACAGATAGGAAAGCATAAGTAACAACCAACTTCAACAGCAACAGCTACATAAACTCAGGAGTTGAATTGATATCTGCTTTGCATCCTCTTGCTGCACAACTGTGGTGCTGGTTTTCATTTATGTTACTCATCAATGAGTTGTGCTTGTTGTATGGTTTGTGGAGGGCTCTGAACTGTGGGAGGCACGCAGTATTCTTCTTCTTCACAAGTACAGCACAGCTTCAGTAGCTGCCTGATGCTTTACCTGTCTCTAGTTCATCAGCTGAAGAGTTATAGCATAAGAAAAACATACGGAACCAAAAGAATTACGAGAATATATTTGTTAGCATGAGAATGATGGGAAAAAATTCTCTGGAATAAATCCAGACTCAGCTGTGATTTAGCCTGTCTTGCAAATGCATTAACTACTATAAGTAGAAAAACAGTGTGGTGTAGTTGTGAGATATTGGGCTGAGACTGAGGGGAACCTAGGGTCAAGTAGGCTCATAAACCACAGGAACTCATGGGGTGGCTTTGGGAAAGTCACTGTCTCTCAGCACAACTTAGTCACACAATTGCAGTTGTGGTAATAAAATTAAAGGAATCTCAGCGAAAACCACGGTGGGCTGCTGGAAAAAGGCAAAATATAGATAAACTCTACCTTTACAGCAACCAAGCAATCATTTATTCCATAGGACAATTTAGTGGCATCAAAATATGACAAGCAATTAAAAAAAAACTGAATCCAAGCCTAAATCCATTTTGATCAACTGCTGAAAAGCATATATAGCATGGAGTTGAGGTGGCGCAGTGGTTAGGGTGCAGTACTGCAGGCCACTTCAGCTGACTCTTATCTGCAGTTCAGCGGTTCTAATCTCACCGGCTCAAGGTTGACTCAGCCTTCCATCCTTCCGAGGTGGGTGAAATGAGGACCCGGATTGTTGGGGGCGATATGCTGACTCTGTAAACCGCTTAGAGAGGGCTGAAAGCCCTATGAAGCCGTATATAAGTCTAACTGCTATTGATATTGCTATATATTAGGACACAAAAGAAAGTTTACAGCCCCCTCTCTAAGCAGTTGACAGAATCAGCATGTTGCCCCCAACAATCTGGGTCATCATTTTAACGACCTTGGAAAGATGGGGGGCTGAGTCAACTTGAGCCAGTGAGACTCGAAATTTCTCATACACCTCAGAGCGGTGGTCCAAAGTTATCAAAGATTGGCAATACTGTGTAGCTTCAGGTAGGCTCTTTGCTATAGATACTTGGAGATGTTAAGGATGGAATTGGAGTTTTTGTTTTCAAGGCAGAAGTTTTACTACTAAGCTATAACTTTTCTCCAAAGCCATCTGAACTACTAATATAGTGTGTAGTGTATCACAGCCAGTGGTGGGATTCAAATCATTTAACAACCAGTTCTCTGCCCTAATGACCATCTGGGTAGGTGGGGCTCGGTGGTCATGTGACTGGGTGGGTGTGGCCAACTCAAGGTCACTCAGGTCGATGGGCGCTTCGCCTTAACTGTTACAATGTAATAAGGGTTAAGCGGAGAGGCAGTTTCTGTAAGCAGGTCAATAAAGTTTAGGCTAGAAACAACACCAGAATGTTTCCTTCCTGCCTTCCTTACAGGATTAGCCTTGTGAAGTGGGAAAAAACAAAAGGAGATTTCTTCCAACAATCAGTTCTCTGAACTACTTAGAAAGTTACCAACCGGTTTTCCCGAATAAGTGCGAACTGGCTGAATCCCACCACTGATCACAGCGTAGCATAGCATAGCATGCCGTAGTTTTAGCAAGACTGGACAACCATTTGTCTGAAATAGTATTGGATCTCCTGCTCGAGCAGGGGATTGAACTGGAAGACCTCTGAGATCTTCTTCCAACTCTTATGTTCTTTGTTCTAAGATTTCAGTAACAAAAGTGAGTTTTTTCCATAAATACCGCTTCGTACTTTTCATTATGGTATAATTGGTATAAACAATGTTAGTTGAATAAACCCCAGCTCAGTTCACCCAGCCCAAACGTAATCACGTCATGGCTTAGTGGTATGTGTGGATCGAGACCAGAGGTGGGTTCCTACCAGTTCGCACCTATTTGGTAGAACCGGTTCGTCAAATGTACCGAACCGGTTAGAAGAGGTTCCACCAGTGGACCCGGAAAGCAGGCCACACCTACAGAAGAGGTTCCAAAAATTTTTGAAACCCACCCCTGGTCCTTGGATATGATTATTCTACACTATCATGCTCATATTTATAAAACTCAGTGCCTCTGTGAAAGGTAAGGATGACTACTGTGTTTGTGGTGCAATCAGAACATTGTGTGTGTTGAAGTTGTTTTAACGCAAACCAAAGATGCCTTTTAAAAAACAAGTTTACATCCTATTCTTATGCATGCCAGTGCTGTGTGTGAGGTAATTTAAGGTGGTTCTGACAAATGTCGTCGGCATCTTCATATCCAGTCACATGGGCGGCAAGCCACTCCCATCCGGTCACATGGGCAGCAAGCCACTCCCACAAAGGAGGCCACACCCACAGAGTAGGTTCAAACAGAGTAGGTTTTTGAAACCCACCACTGATCGAGACAGTATTTGAATTTTGCTCCTTACATCCAGATGTACTTTAATAGAGCAAATAAGATCTTGGACAGCTCACTGCACAGTTAAATAGGGTCTTGTCCATTCAGAAATCTCCTCAGTCAGATCACCGAGGAAAAGGAAGGAAAAAAGAAGTCAGCCCTTCAACCTATAAAGAGGACTTCCCAAGGGTTGAAACCCCCTGAGCTGGTGGAAAATGGACTTTTTTTTATAAAAAAAAAGGCACACAGTTGCTTTATTTTCCTGCACCAGAGGGCAGCGTTTCCCTAAATCCAGGGCACGCGGCACTTCGGAAGAGCTTTTGTCAGTTTACAATAACACGGCAGGCATGTGATATCTTAGTAATTGTTTGGATTTTCTAATTGCCTCAGCCGCCAGTAATTTAATGCATGAGGTAAACGCCTGCTCAGCTCACAGCTATTAAGCAGCTCTCTAAAGAAAGTACATTACCCCGAGCTGTCAGGAATTCCAGGGCTTGCTAACTCCTTCCTCCCCTCTTGCCCAAGGTTTTACATATGGCGTAGGCTGAGAGTCAACTGTTTAGATTGCAAATGACATTTTACCTCCAATGTTACATAAATGTTTGAATACCTGATGCCTCGGTGCTCCAGAGCTGTCCTTCAATAACGAAAAGAAGGTGGCTATGATAGTCCACGTGCTGTTAAGTCACTAAACCCCACGAGAAGCGGTTCTGCATTCAGGGCCCTCGTTTTCTGCTGGTTATCGGGGATATCGATTTTAAATCTTACACCTAGAAAAGTGTGGCATTAAAAAAAATCATCTGTTTGTAACAGGAGGTTGAACCTCCTGTCCATTTATTCGAAAGAAAGAATAATGGTTTGACAGAAGAAGAAGAAAAATTCCCTCTCGTTGTTGCTGGGCGATCGGCACAATGTTCTTAGACCTCTGTGGACTTTAAAGAGAACTAATTTCTTTCCATGGGCGCTGCTGAAGTTATTGAAATCATTTCAGTGAGTTTCAGATGGTTAAGTGTGTAATATTATGCAAAGGAAAGGAACATCTGTGTTAATGAAAATGGAGAAAGAGATTTGTACTGCAATCCCAAGCCTTTTTGCTGATTTGGATTTACACGGTTCCTTCTGTGGATATGATTCCCTTCTTTAAGTAGAATTGTAAAAGTTCCCTCGTGGTTGGAGTCCCATTCTGACACCTTTAGCCTTTTTAAAATACGATTTCAAAATGGAAGGCCAGGTTGACAAAACATAACAAGAAGGATTAATGGTACCACAAAAGCCACTATCCCAAATCTGACACTGATTTCTCGTTTGAAATCTGATATCTGGTAGAAGGTTGTGATCTTGCTGATTATGGAATTGGGGGATCTTTGATGCTCTCTCAGCTTTGTTGTTTTCTTACAGACATTTCATTACCCAAACTAGATAACATCATCAGTGCTAGTTATATCTACAAGAAAACAACCAATCACCAAGGATCCCTCATTTCAATCCCAAACTACAAATATTCTCCTTTATTGGATTGAATTCATTGTCTAAAATGTTTAGAGAGCCAAGGAAAGCAGAAGATCCAAATATGAGATCAGAAATAAATGCTTTCCTTTGTATGGAGAAGTTGGGTCTGTAGTGGAGGTGGGTTCCTGCCAATTCTAACCTTTTCTATAGAAGAAGTTCCACAAATCTACAGTGCCATTTAGAACCAGTTCCAGCTCCCTCCCCCTGCCCGTCCGCATATCATCAACATGAAGAGCGAGAGGAGGAATTCTGGAAGTTGAAGTCCACAAGTCTTAAAGCTGTCAAGTTTGAACACCCCTGGGGGTTTTTTTTCCTAAAGGGTTAGGGGTGCAAGGGTCTTGTAACTTGACAGCTTTAAGACTTGCGTGCTTCAAATGCCAGAGTTTCTGAGCCAACATTTTGGTTGCCAAGCAAGAGCGTTGTTAAGTGAGTTTCACCACATTTTACAAGTTGGCCACGCCCACCCAGTCACATGACTGCCAAGCCACTCCCACCCAGTAACATGGCCAACAAGCCACTCCCACAAAGCAGGCCACATCTACAGAAGAGGTTCTACAAATTTTTGAAACCCACCACTGGTTTGTAGCAGGGGTGGGTAGCTCCCAGTTCGGTCCAGTTTGGCTGAACCGATAGTAGCGGTAGCGGGAGGCTCTGCCCACCTTCCCAGACATGGGTGCATATGTGGGAGCATATGTGGGAGCAAGTTCAAACCTGTACTGAAAAAAATGACAACCTACCATGGGTTTGTAGCAAGGCCTCCCCCAGCGTGGTACTTTTTTCCTCAGCAACGTAGTTGGCATACTCTTTAAAATCTGAAACATGTAGTGATGGATAGCCTTTAAAAATGAAGAGGTTTTGGTCTCCTTCTGGCTCTTGACAAATATAAATCCTCACCCTTCCAAATTATGTAGGCTTTCAGTTAGGACCAATTGTCTATAATACTAAGTCTTCCATCACCATTTCTTCCCAGCTTCTGTTTCCCGCACTCAAGTCTAGAGCGTGTTGTGCTAGTATGAAAGCAAAAACCATGTCCCGTTCACAAGATGCATAAAAATACATTTTATCAGAGAGGCTGGTTACCATGAATTCCTTAAAAGATAAGATTTCTCTTATCTGACGATAGTTTTGGTTATGGCTCTTCTTCTTGAATGGTTATAAGTTGAGGACTAGCTTACCTGTATAGGAGGAGAAGGGAAGACTCAAGGAAATGGAGGGAAAGGTAAAATATTAACTTGAGTATTTATAATTCGTCTTAAAAGTTTTCTGTATTTTTGCGATCTGTATGATATTGGGATAAGGATCAGAAGATGTCTCATTTACTAGGGGTTTTAGTAAAAGATAATAGCAGCTGCCAGATATTCTAGGTTGTGACTCTAAGTTCTGCTTCACCAATTCTTGAAGTGCCAGATGCAAGGAGTATTTTCTTTCAACGCAAGTGTTTTCTACTATAGCCTGGGTACGTTGCTGTTCCTTTTCAAACTTTATGCCTGGAGGCGTTAATCAGGTGTACAGCTTTAGGCAATTAATTGGTTGATGCCAAGTTTGATCAGTGAAGGTCGGTTTAATTGATGAGACTAATAAGCAAGGGCAAGCTTATTTATTTTTCTAAATTATTTTTTATCTGGAATCTAAATGTAGCCGGAATAAAAGACAGCTGTGGGTGTAATATTGTTTTTGAGGCTGCTGTTGTTAAATGGTAAGACATTTCAATACAAATGCAATCTAAGGAACAACTGAAAATGTATGGGTAGCTATTATAGACACGGATCCTTTAAGTTTGTTTGCCCAACAGAAGTCAACTGAAGTTCCATTTTCAAAAGTTCCTCTCTGAACTTTCAAGAAAGGTGAAAGCAGATATTTATAGTGGAGCATATAAGTGGTTCTGACATATTTGTTGGCCACTGTTCCCAGGCCTTGATAGACAGCCATAATGATAGGAAAATGGGGAAGATGCTTTTGGTGATGTCATAAGTCAGACCTTACTCCTTTGTACTTCCATTCCAACATATCACACATGTGTCATCTGGATCATGTTTTGTGGCACCAAGGCATACATTTCATTCTTTGCCTCTACCACCTCCCTGCCTCACCCTAGTGGAGGCATCTGCTGAGAGTCAATCCTTCTCATCTTTTGGGAAGAAGGGTTAGGTAGGCCTGGTGTACTCTGTAAGTAGCAAAATTGTATTTCATTGGAAACGAGGATCCTGCTACCACAGGCAGGGTCTCACTTTGGTGGCAGGAATGCTACAGAGGTGATTTACCAATGCTTGGAGTTACATTCTCTACATATTGAGCCTCCTGCCACATACCTCCCAATGACCAACAAGATCACACAGGTTAGGCCTCCTCCGGGTGCCGTCGGCCGGACAATGCTGGCTGGTGACCCCTCGGGGGAGGGCCTTCTCTGTAGCTGCACAGGCCCTGTGGAACGATCTACCCGTAGAGATCCGGACCCTTACCACTCTCCCGGCCTTCCGAAAAGCCACCAAAACCTGGCTGTTCCGGAAGGCCTGGGGCTGTTGATTAATGTCCAGCCCCACCAAGACAGCATGGATGGTGTGTAATTTTAATAACTGTATTTTTACTCTTAAATTTTTAAATGTTTTTTTTAATCTTGTTTCTGTAAGCCGCCCAGAGTCCTACGGGATTGGGCGGCATACAAATTCATTAAATTTCAATTTCAAATATTCTCCTCCAATCATTCCATAAATGCCACACTATATAAATGAAGCTCTTCATTGGGCTAGTTTTTTTTAAAAAAATTTTTTTACTCTCAATCATCCACTATTGCCAATTACAATAATTATACTTGCCAGCTTATGATTTGATCTCACATTGTCCCTTTTAAAAGCTAAACTGGAAGTGAAAAATGTAGGCTTACTGATTGTTGCAGTAACGGCTACTATTTCAAATCATAGAATCATAAAAGCTGGAAGGGACCTTGGAAGTCTTCTAGTCCAGCTCAAGGCAGGAGACCTTATAACCATCCTGGACAATTTACATTCTTTCCTTTTCTGATCAAAGTTCCTATATCAGTACTCCAGGTTTTTTCTCCCTCAGGAAAAAAAAAATAGCAATAGCAATAGCAATAGCAGTTAGACTTATATACCGCTTCATAGGGCTTTCAGCCCTCTCTAAGCGGTTTACAGAGTCAGCATATTGCCCCCAACAATCCGGGTCCTCATTTCACCCACCTCGGAAGGATGGAAGGCTGAGTCAACCTTGAGCCGGTGAGATTTGAACAGCCGAACTGCAGAACTGCAGTCAGCTGAAGTAGCCTGCAGTACTGCACTCTAACCACTGCGCCACCTCGGCTCTTGATACTTCACGACTGGAATAGTAGCCTATACCATTACAGGAAGTTGTAAAGCAATGAATCTAATCCCCAAAAGCTATTATTTTATTAATTAACCAAGACCCTAATTTGTTTTAAAAGTTCCGAGCAAACAATCAGGTGGACATATTTCTACGGGGACTTTAAAAAACAACAACAGTGAAATGGAGATGAAGGGAAGTTGCCACCGTTTCTCAATCAGTATTTGAGGTAAGCATTTTTCAGAAACGTGGAACAGAATTATGAGGAAAACATGACATTTGACAGTTGTTGTTTTTTTCCCTTGAAAGTGACAGTTAAAAGAAGCACACATTAATTGCCAACAACAAAAACTAAAATTGGTGATTGATGCATTTTTCAGCCCTTGTTACTCCATGAAAGTAACAAAAGCTATTAGCTGAAGAGGGGCATATAAATCATTTTTCCATATGGTGGGTCCAGGCAAAACCCATGTGTAATGCTTCAAGGTACCCAGGAGTGCCCCCCTCAAAAAATGAAGTCCTTTGTATCAAATAGTGCTTTCAGTGTGCTATATTCAGCGTGCTAGGAATATAGTGCCCTTGTTCCTAGCTTGCTTGTTTTCAGAGCAAGGGACATAAACCTGTGTTAATCATTTTCACTGTAAATTAATATCCATGACTTTCCATGCTTCATCCTGCTTTGCTTCCTTCATCATTCCCTCAGACGACTCTCCACAGACATGCACTGAAACTAGACACATTTGGCCGAGAAAAAGAAAAATGTGTTTCACCCAACTGACTCTTCTCTGTAATTATGAAGAAATAATTCCGAAATGGACAGAAAACACTGTACAAGTGATTGAAGCATCATCGCAGAGCCATTGGTGCCACTGTCATCCACAAGGCTGGCCATAATCATGAATGGAATGGGATGGTTTCCTGAGGCAACAGTTTTGGTCATGAAAACGCAGAAAGGGGTTGGTTCATTTTGTTGATAATTGCTGAGTGTTTATTTTTCTTGAGGATATTTTTTTTTGTCTCAGATGCAAAATAACTTGGCTGACTTTGGAAACTAACTACTCAAAGGGTTGCAAGAGTGGATTTACTGCCAAGATACAAGTAACAAAACCTCTAGAGTTGATTCTATTCCCCAAAACGCTATATGTTTTTCCACACAATAGTGTATTGTTTGTTTTGAACAATAAATGGGCATTATTTCTTATTTGTTGTGC